>NW_013524935.1:5455206-5473133 GCF_000836215.1 Papilio polytes
GCAGTTGCAGTGATGTTTCAATAGTAACAGTCCTACGCGATATTCGGTCTAAAATGGACAAAATTTAATTCTCTTATGACTTATCGTAGCTAAATATATATTGAACGGTGAGAAGCCTTTGGCTTGGTATTTTTCGACGAATCTATTATTGTTTATTGGTTTTTAATGTATAATAAGTTTTTTATTTCCAGGATAAATAAAGTTGAAAGTATAGATTTTTTCCATACACTTTTTAGGACTTGTAATGTGATATTTAAAAAAATTATGTCACTAATTTATTTTTACAATAAGAGTTCTATGAAATAGCTGGCAATTAATTTTTAATGAATGCAGTTAAATTACGATCAGAGGTCAGCCTGCTAATTAAAAAAAATATAAGCTAATCTAGTTTTCAATGTTGTGGAAAATATTAACATGGACGTCGCAAAAGGAAGATAGGGTGAAAGTCAAGATGGCGGGTCGTACCATTGCGAATTAAATTATACCACTTACTAAAAAAATGTACCTAAAATATACTATTTAGTACCTCGCTAAAAAAAAATTGTACCTTCTCTAGAACGATTACACCCGCTATATTGACCTCAATACGTTCGTTTAAGTGGTATAATTTAATTCGCGATGGTACACCCGCCATTTTGACTGTCACAAGTTAGGGCGTGGCAGCTGCCGTTATAGAATGCGTATAAAAACGTACAATAGATATGAACACTACAACTTTAAAACGGCTGGGCCGATTTCGACGGGACTTTCACTAAGTGGCGCACTGAACGGGTGGTTCAAATTTGCGGTAACGAAGTTTGCGGGCTACAGCTGGTCTTTCATATAAAACCAAAATGGTAGCTGCTAACCCTATTTAGGTTATCGACTTGTGCATATGACTACTCACATAAAAACAAATAAATATTTTTTGAGACGTAAGGCAGGCAGAATACAAGTTTTCATTTACAAACCGCATGGTTAGCATATACATTACTTCAAGCCTTCAATTCCAGCGACTAGCCTACCGTGAGGAGGAGGAAAAAAATATGTATGCGAGATAAAAAGATATCTTAGAATTCCCAGGGACTACAACTTTTTTAAGAAACGTTATGGTCATAGACAAGCGAAAATTGACTAAAGAGCGATTTATACATACTTAGAGAACTAGCACAGTATCAGGGTTAAATGAATTCGGATTTTTAAAGATAACTCTTTTCAGTTTTACTTAGGCTAGCATTTAAGGTTATAGCTCATTAGACACACCAAGCATTCCATGACGATGTGTGGACACCGCGCCAATACTAAATACGCTTAAACTTGTATAGTCACGCCCCGTCTCCGTTTCATTATAATCATAGTTTACATTATACCAACTGTTATTTGCGATGTCGTCCGCGTGAAATTAAAGAAATAAATAAAAATACCGTCTGTGTTACTCACCGATAACGTAGCTTTTTAATGATACAGGATTTTTTTAAAATCGGCAGTACTTTTTGAGCCATTTCAATAAATACAAAAATACACATTTTTCCTCTTTATAATATTAGTATACTTTTTTATGTTATACAATAAGAAGGCAAACAAGCAATCGGCCACCTGAATTCGCCAGAATAGCAAAGCGACCGCTGCCCATAGACATCCCCGCAATTGCTGATGCATTGCTTACCCTAAATCGACGGAGGAAACGCACATAAAGAGGAGGTTCCCCTTTCCCATGCGTCTCCTCCACCGTCAAATCTACTTTCCCATCCAATCCTTCCCTTATAAGAGAAGGGTGGAACGGGAAAGATATTAAAATTGGGCCTCCGGCACTACACTCATCAGACGAAAAGCAGAATTACTTCCACTTCCGCCTGTCATCTGCGTGATTGTGGTATCGCACTGGGCGAGCCGACCCATTCGTGCGAAGATGATAAGGGCTTTACCACTGCAAAAATGTTGACTGATGATGACTGCTATAGAAAAATGCGAAAGTTTAGATGGATGTATAGATGTTTTATATTATGTTTCTCCAAAACGATCAACGGATCTCTCTTATATTTTGCAAAGGTATAGAACAGCCTGAAAGAACATAGGCCATGTTTTTTCGACAGGCCGACAGCTAGTAAACCATTAACGACAGTTCTAATGATTATAATTAAGTAATTTTATTATTATTATAGGCACATACGAATTTCTCTGAAAAGTTTAGAATTTCCTCTTTGCGTGACTGTATTACAGTAAGAAATAGCAAAGCAATGAATCATTGTTTTATTAAACTTGGCTACTGTGCGTTTGTCATTGAAGTAAAATAACATGAAGCAAAGTAGCACTCTTTTGGGTAATTGTAGTTCCTAAGATGGCTAAATGTCTTATTCTCTACTTCAAAAGCTTTATTTCTTCATCATATATCATTCGTTAAAAATGTATTTTCAAACTTATTTCTTCGTCTTTATCTTAAACAATGTTCCCTCATTCGTTCCTGTCTTTCATACGTTCAGAATCAATCATTTACTCTTGTCATCGTTTAAAAAAAAACAAGCTTTCTTACATAGTCGTTCAGAAACACGAATCCACTCACCCTTTATAAATATTGATTGCTCAAATATCGATTGTCTTTTTGATATTAAAATAGATAGTCCTTACAAATCTTGTTCCTGGATTTTATACACGACAACTAGAAATACGTATTATATTTGGACGATGATATATCGGAGATTTCATTTGAGTCAAACAAATAATAAACCTAAGTTACAAATTCCGTTAAGGTACAGAGACTGCTGCAAGTGGTCGGAGTCATCAGCAATTGATGTTTACCATCTTCTGTAGATTTCAGATGCTGAAAATCCAAAAGTCCAAGGCCGACCGCTTGCAGCAGTGTGCGATGACCTTTAACCGTTGAGAGGTAATTGTAAACTGTAACTATTTTTTCACATTGTTAAAGAATTTTACTGTTTATTAAACTCTTATTTGTAATTAATTAATTAGCAGTACTCCTTATGACCGTAGCTATAATCGGTTTATACTTTTAAATGTATTGGTGCGATTAGTAGGGGATGAACTAGGTAGTTGTCTTGTCTTGTACTTTATAATGTTCCTCAAAGTAGTAAATTACTCGTATTTGCGAGACGGTTGATTTAAATACTTGTCGTTGTCTTCTAATTTGCAAGCTGATCTAACTACTAAAATTACTCATAGCTTACTTAATTACTCATTACTTACTAAAGGTTCTGAAGAAAATATACACTAACGTTGCATAAAGTTTTTGTGCTTAAGTAGAACATAAGTTTGTTGTAAAACTTACCGTGCATTTACATTGCCGCAACATTAAAATAAAGCTATGTTCCAAAAGAGGGCAATATTTTAATCGCATTCGACACCAGGATAAAAAAAAATCAGTCTAGCCTCCCTAAAAACGGCCGGTCTCTACCAGGGCCCCGACCAATATTAGCGGCGCTCCTTTTTTACTGTGACGGCAGATGGTGTTAAGAGTATCATGTGCAAGTCGCAGACCTGTAGCGCCCCTTTCTGCTAAACGCCCTGGACGGTCGCTCAACCATGTCCTACTAAGCACTGCCCCTAAAAGTCGTAGGTATGTCTCCAATGGGTCGATATTCAGTCACTAAGGTGTGGGAACCCCGTCCCTTCAAGTTGAGACGTCCCAGCCTTGAAACATTTCGGGAAAATGATTACATTCTGAGTATTGTATCAAATGACAAAAACTATGTTTTCTATTTTAATGTTTTAACAATGCGAGTTCACGGCAAATCGCTTATAGATGTCCTAGCACTAACTAAATGTTTAATATTACCACGAATCAGAAAATAGTCCAAGCTTTTAGTCAAACGGTAGAGATCCGAGTTTTGTTAAAAAGTTTTAACAATAGGGAATATGCATGTATTATTTTTCTTTTTTTTAAACGATTCTACTTGTTATAAAATAACCAGAAAAAAAATTGACGCGAAAATATTCAACTATTGAGCTAAAAATAATAAAATAAAATTACCACATTTTCGAGCGACTAAAACGCGACCGGAGTCGTCAATAGACAATTGACGTCAATCGTCTTATTCCACTATACCAACATACGCTCAGGTGTCACTTCGTCGTAAAAACCAACAAAGCTACTCAAGGTCAAACATCGATTTATTTTTATTATTCCTGGTACAAATGAGTGGTAATTAATAATTCTATTCATTATTTTTTTATTTTAAAGTTGGTTTTGATATCGTGTTTAGAGTATAATGCTTCAAGAGTGTATTTCTATATAAACTAACGTAAATGAACTATGTATTGACAACACAGGGACGCCATATTAGATAAACCATTTGCTTCGACCAATAATGTGCGTTTTAGAACTTAGCAAGGGAATTTGAAAAAAGTCACTTTTTAATGATAAAATTTTGCCACTAAATCACATTATATTAAAAAAAATCTTTGCAGGAATGTTTTTATAGAAATAAAGTATACTTAAAACAAGTTTGGTGCAATTTGGCGTCATATGCATATTGCCTATTATATAAAATACTAAAAGACCGAAAATAGAACTTCAAGTAGTTGGCAATTGCATGCCAGTACATAGCACGACGGTTGATTTTGTGACATCTACGTGTAAGATGAGAAAGAAGATGTAGATGGTACAAAGCTTAACTCTGGCACGCCTCATCTCATACGCTCTCTCCGACATTTTACTGGTAGTTGTGACAGTAGTAATTACTCTCCCATTTTTCTTGTGGCAAGGAACAATGCATTTTTTCCTAAAATGAAACACTGCTGGTTACCGCGACTGTACATATATCTACATTAAACTGTCGCAGCTCACGCTCCGGCTGCCAGAACTTTCCCAATGCCTTAGTTAATGATTAACCAAGTGCACTGTCAATTTTTTAACATTGGTAGACTGATCAGAAACCTGCAAACTGCTTCACGAAAGTTCTGCCGTAGACACGCCAGGATCTGATAGAACGAGAGGAGTCATAAACTCAAAAAAACATACTTTCAACTTAGCTATCCTATTTTCCTAAGAGAATTGTGAAAAATAGGTCTTATGTTTAGGTTCAATAGTCCATTTTATATCTGATTTTATCAGACTGTTTTAACCGGTTTCGTCACAAATTTTCACAAAATATAACAAAATATCGGGCAAGACCTAAGGCCCGTTTAACTAAATAAAACAGCAGAAACATGAGTCACAATCACTCGTTTTATAATGGAGACCAGACTTATTCTTTGTTCTTGAAGGCGAATAATTTATGCACTTCCTTCTAAAATTCAACAAACATAACAAAACATGAATACAACCAGGGTTCACTCAAGCCTAGTTAGGCATTGGTCGTTTATTTCCGTTTCCGCCGTCCCACCATAACTAGGTACAGTCAGCTTTGCTCGCGGTGTACCAGTAACAAAAAGTATTTTTTGTCAATCGACTTATTAAAAAAATAATATAGTATTTTATAATTAATGTAGTCTTTTTTGTCGTTTAAGACAACGTAAGAAAAGTTGACGGATACCTCTAAAAACAATTATGATTTTTTTTTAAAGTTAAATAAAAGACAAAGTTCTTCTCGACACTGCAATTAGCTGAGGTCCTTCGTACACAAAGCAACGTAAATATTTAAAACTAAAATTGCATCCTCGCGTGCCATTTACATGGTGCAACGTCGACGCGAGTGGTCTACTTGGCTACTGGTTGCGCGCGACTTGCTTTGGAAATGACATTGTATTGAGAAGGTCAGCTTAGCTAAGCGATTAAAATTGACATCGCCTTGTTTACGAAGGGAGTTTTATATTTTTCAATACCTTTTAGTGATGTGCATTTAGATTCTGTTGTATATCACCACGAAGATATTATGCTACGTTCTAAAATTTGTAGTAAGTTGCGGCGTCGCTAATACTTCCGATATATATTAATAAGTGGAATATTAAAGTGTTTTTTTTTTATTTTATAGGAGAAAGAGGTAAATGGGATTTGGATCTGACGCCCGTGGATATCGGACACCAGAGGAACCGCAGACGTGTTTCCTGTCTCAAATAATTTCGTGAGAGACCCTGTCGTAACTGTTTGGAAATACCGTTGAGGACTGCGATGATGTTTTTTCTATATCTTAAAGCTTTGCCAGCTAGATGTTGGGTTCATCCAGTTGCTGAGGTATTTGCTTTTATCATTTAGGTTACAATAATATGCAACTTATAACAATGAAGAGTCATCAGTATGCGTCTATCAGAAAGTCTTAAAAACTAGTTTTTCTTTACAGTCAGAATCAGTGATTAAATTAATTGTTAAAATTCACTGTACACGAGAAAATTTTATTTTGTGGCATATCAAGAAGTTATAGAAATGGCTGTTTTATTTTTTTGATACCTCAAACTTTCTTAATCTAACCGCTGAAACACGTTTTACTTGTATTAGTAAATCAACATTGCAATGGAGTTATGATTGAAAAGTAGGCTGATCAACGAAAGAACCTCGAGGTAAGATCGGTTCCGAAACAATACAAGTCATTGAATATATTGATTAGTCGTTCGTAAGGTACAGTCACCTTCATTCGCGGTGTTCCACATTCAAATCGATATTCGTTTGAGCGTCTTGAAACGATAAAATCACATATTCCAGTATACACAAGTGGAGGGTTCCCATAGTTTTGTTTTTAATTTGAGTAAACATTGGCAGCAATTTATATAGGTGTAATATTTGTAAAAGACGCGGATTTTTAGGTTGTTTTAGGGCTAGACATTTTTTTGATACCTGTAATACCGCAATCGAAGGCAACAGAAAGTGAGTCTGTTTTACGGTCACTGACTACGGCTCCTGCCTTAATGTGAAGGATATCCGTTAGCAATAACGAGTTACAACTTACAATAAATCCTACTAAGCCAGTTTGAATGACCTAAAAGATTTTACTTCAGTAAGTGATGAAACACGAATATTCTACGAATAAATACTTACGCGAAGAATACAATTTATTTTTGTCGGAGTGAAAATATATGTATAGTTAATTTGTTCAGTGATAAGGAGAAGGCGGGTTTCCACGGTGCCTGTTGCTGCGGACGACGGGTCAACCGTAGACACCCAGATGTGTATTCCTGTCTCCAGACGCCCGACCCTTGGGCCGGCATGATGCGCGGCATACCATAACCGTCGGCAATCCGTAGAATCACACACTGTGGAAACCCGTCTTAATATACTGAAATGTATCCGCTAATAACACGTGCTTTGGCTTTTAACTGAAGATCTTTAGGATAGCGACTTCTTGATGACACTAATTTAAGGGTGCAAACCACCAACATCGTATGGGCGCACAGATATTCACTTCGAGAGCAATAGTTAGTTTCCAGATGGAAACATCAACAGGCGTTTGATGTACATCCACATTGAAGCCACAAACATATCACTTAATTTTTCCCTACCTTTACTATATATTATCGATTAGTAGACTAAGGAGATCCTATGGAATAAATTAAAACATCATACCTCTTTTTTACTCGGCAGAAATTATATAGCTACAGATTCTTGGTCTAACAAAGACATTAGTAGAGTCTTAGCTATCAATAGCCTTCTTAGTCCAAGGAAGGTAGAATGATATTTTAATTTTCTATAAATACCCACCACACATCATTAAAATGTAGTTACTAAAGTTCAGTTTTGTAACTCGTTATCATTTGGCTTAAGTTTTAATCTTTTTAGGCTATCAAATACTAGATTTTTTTAAGTCCCAATAGTTATTCCTAAGATAAGCGCATACAACATTTTCAGCTTCATTTATTGAAAGAGTTCCTGAGATCCTCTTTCACAGGGTTGATCCAGCTTGGACGTTGGTTTGCTTCTCACCACCGTCCTAATATTTGCGTCGACGAGGAATGGATATACTCAGAGAATTCCATCTGTTCCTCGCATAACGAAACCTATTCCGTTTGTTCAGTGTCGTAATGTATTAAATAAGCTATATGATTTGTTATGTGGATATTGAAAATTCAAACAAAACTGCTCTTTTATATATCAGTACTGACGTTACCTATAAACCATAATATCAGAGGATGATAGGCAGTTTACAGATATTTTAGTAGGTAGTTCGGAAATTGCGTTAGCGACGAATATCATTATTGCTTTATAGAATCATATCACCAGCTCACTATACGTCCCCACCGAGGGGCTCGAAGCCTACCCTTATAAGGGATGTCTAGGCCCTAGTCAACCACGCTGGCCCAGTGCGGGTTGGTTGACTTCACACATATCTTTGAATTTCTTCGCCGATATGTGCAGGTTGCATCACGATGTTTTCCTTCACCGTAAGAATCGGTAGAACATAATGCATACCAGAGCTGCTATTATTATTTTTATTTGTAAAAAGACGTCAAGTAGTAAGGGAAATTGTAATACCTAAAATTTATAAAATTCAGTTTAGGCATTTTTATTTCCCTTATCCATTAATTTATCGTAAAGTGCGATTTAGCGAGTAGCCGCAACCGAAGAGCAAGTACGCGTAGATGTATCCGTAGTCTCTGCCTACCTGTCTCTTTAAAAAGCGTCAGATTTCCTATCTAGTCTTGTGAAATTCCAGGCCTATGTGAGTTTGTCGAGGTTAATAACATTTCTTAGACTATTGATACTAATTTTCAAATCTAAAAGGATATTTTTGACTTGACTATATCATAGAAATTTATTTGTTTAGAAAAAATGTAGCAATTAGTAAATAATGCTTGCAGTTTAGATACAATGACAAGTATTTTGCTTGTGCTAAGTTTCTTATTGAAAGGAGAATAGTCATTTTAGTTCAACCGTCAATACTATATGATAAAATGAAATGATTTCATAACTACATTTATTAAAAGACTATACTTACCAACACAATTATATAATAACGACCATCACTATATCTGTCTTAAAGGACAGCAGCCTTTTAAGGATATTAGGTCCTATTTTGTTGTCAAATACCAACATTTTCTCGGAACCAACGAAAGTAACGTTTTTTTGGTATATTTTAAAGCTTATGAGTAACCATGGGTATAAACATGAAAAAAACATTTAGAAAAAAAATAAGATTAAGAGAGCATTTACGCTTTTTGGAATGAAAACCTTGTTTTTTTGTAGTACTGTCATGATAAAAAAAAAGCATATTTTAAGTACAGTCAGGTTCATTAGCGGTCTTCCAAGTTAAAAGTGAATGTCTCGAAACATAAAGTCAAGTCCTAGGCCGTGGGTCATATACTGTTTATCACAAAGTGCTACCCAACTCAACAGGACTGCAGAGGAATCCAGTTATTTCTGTCAACACAACCCCATTTTCTTTTATTTTGCAGTGGTGCAGTTTAATATACGATGTACAAAACATTTTTTTCTGTAACTGGACTACCGCAAATGTAGGTGACTGTACCTCAAACCTCCATAGGATACTAAATTACTATTAAACTGTTTGCCCTACCCTATTATTTCTCAATATGTACATAAGAAACTGTTTTATAATGCTTGTGAAGATATCTAGAGCTGTTTTAAGCCAGTTTTTGTATAAAATAAGGTTTTTTTAGGTTGTATTTATGTACAGAAATTATATAAGATCCTATAACAGATATGCTATATGCATAGATTTAATAATCTTTTCTTTTCATGAGACCTCCGGAGTCTTAGGACAGCCATAGAAAATAATTTTATACAATACCATATACTTTGTTTTTATAATGCATTTGTTGTTATTTTAGACAACTTTTTTTCCAATGTATTGATTTGAAAATTCCTTCACAATAATATAAAATAATGAAATCCAGCAGGGTTTTTTGAAGGCATTTAAGTGAGTATTTTTCACATTATTTTCAGTGATATGCCATAATTATTTGTGTTAAGTGTGTGTATACTTTGTAATGATGTTTTTCTATAAAGAAAGTATTATGTCATAATTCATTTATTTAATATCTTATTCTACTTATTAACTTTTATTTAAATTTAATTTTTTTTTGTAGATGTCTTATTTTTTTGTTTTTTTTTTTATTTTATTGGCTATATAATATATTTAGTATTTTGTATATATCTGAGAAGGTTACATATAGCTACCTGAACGCAATGAAAGCATCTCCGAGTTCGCCTCCTACGATGTGTACACCACCCTCGGGAATAGAAAGGCCCCGAAAGAAGTTCCTAATGTCCAGAGCGTTGGCTGACCATGGAAGGTTCTGTAGTCTAATGATGACACTCATTGTTGCAGCTGTGAGATCCAATTACCTATAAAAAATTAAAGGATCCGTTCCATTTTTCGTTTTGTGTTTTTGATTACTTAATATTTAGCATTTTAAATTATTTTTCGTTTTACTCACATACAATTATGCATTGGTGAAATAAATTTAGGAAGGTTCACTTAACATGTATGTGCTTTCTCTCCTATGTTAGCTTAATTTTGTAAATGTAACAAAAAAAAAATGTTGACATATTCAACAACACATAAAATCGTCTAAGTAATTACATATATAAATGAAAAGTTATTGTGCTTAGGTCAAATGGAAACATCTAAAGTAATTTAAAACAGTTTCTAAGTAGATCCAAGTGATTAAGGGAAAACCAACTTATAAAAACCGAGACAACAGATACAATCAGCAAAAAATGCCGATCGAAGGCTCGAATGAAAACGAATTAGAAATACCTATGTTTGTTATTTTCCAGGTTTGAGTTATTAACTAGTGTAAATAAAGAAAACCGTTATACATAATAGTATAGTTACATGAAGGAGGCGTACTGCAACTCGCAGATATAGGAAATTTTAAAATAACCGTTGTTCAATAATTGCACCTTTATACTAAAGCTTTTCTTTATAAAAACGCAATCGGATTATTGTAACGAATACTGATCAAGAAAATGAGGACACGATACAAAAGATAGATGATATGCTTAGAAAATGTTTCAGTGCGCCATGTAATGTAACCTAGCGCTCCGGAATAACGTTTCACCGACTTACCTATAATGTTTTACGAATTAAGTTTCAAACGCGTAAATATAAGATTAAAAACATATTCAAACACAAAAACACTAATACATATAATAAATCATCACATACAGCTTATAATCATCTATTTAATTATCACACCGCGAAAAGGCGGACGAAAACACAAAATGGCGGCTGTCTTAAATTAAAAAGCGATAGTGTTGCCTGCCAATGAAAATTTTTACCCAGCCATGTACATTGTGTAAAAAAGATCTGTTTTTAGGGAGGGAAAAGATAATCAGTGGCCGTAGCACTATTTAATTTTGAAATTCTCTCTTTCTATGTTTTATAAAAAAGTAGATACGAAGAGTAAATAAATCATTATTCGCAGCACAAACTGGCATAAACCATTGTTTATCGATGACTATCTTCAAAATATTCAATCAAAAACTATTTTAAGATGATTATATTAACGAAAAATAATTAATTACATTAAGTTACTAAAAGCCATATAATCTGTTATGGTTTTGGGGTTGCGGCAGTTCACCGTTAAATTTGTAATTTATTGGATCGAAAGCCGTAAAACACGGCAATTGGTCTAGCTTTGGCAACACCAAAGCAATGCTTTTGACCATAGAGTAGATCAAAGAGTATATATAGTCGGCCAGTTTTTATAGGTTTTTTGACATCTTGTCTTTGTTTTTGACATTATTTCTTATAATCTGTCAACGAATTTTATCTCCTCTACCTCTACTCTCTGGTACAAAACTGTATCAAGAACAGCGGTTGTCATTAATTGTTCTATTCTGTTAATTCTTTAAAATTATTGTAGAATAGTATTTAAAAATAAGTCTCTACGATTTTATACAATAACATTGTAAGTATCAATCAGTCTTTAATAGCAATAGCAAATAACTAACCTTCAGCTTAGTGCATTTTTCGTTAAGGGACTGTCAAAGTTCCACGTAAATATTTCTGCCTTTTCTATTAATTTTTTACGTTTAAGTTGATTTTGCAACAGAATTACTTATGACACAAAAAATAATAATATATTACAAACAATTTGTGTTAAGCAATTAATAAATAAGGGACTTACTTTAAATCCAATATGATTTCCTAAGGATTCCTATTTGGTACCTTGAAGTAAATCAATAAAAAATCTATTGAACTTATATACATTTACTATAAATATACATTTTAGTATATTTCGCGTAGCCATGTTCCATACTTGTAATAAAATCCCCCATTTTATTATTTTGTATACTTTTAAGTTTTATAACATTATTGTTGTTAAAGAAAGAAACCACACAGTCTCCTATAAAATATGTATATTAAACATTAAATTACTAAGAAATGAAATATTTTTATTTTCGTTATTACAGTTTAATTCCTTCATATGAAATAATTTATGAATTATTTTTTTCCAGGTATAAGAAATTGTAAATAGATTGTTTAATCTCATAATGAAGTTATAAAACGATTGCTCAATATAAAGTAGCAGTGTAGGTGTTATAATTGTTTTAACAGTGTAGACAAATCTGATAAATGTGTGAGAGGTACCCAGGACACTTTTTTGGCACTCCTGTCACAGGCTGGGACAGGGGGTACAACCCGTTGGAAAATGTAAGTATACAATAGTTTAACACATTTTAAAATTGGCAAGCAAACAAGCGGCCACCTGAATTTGGCAAGAAGTGACCTCTTGCTCATTTACCTTGGTCATTTACATTTACGGCAAAAGTATGCAAACATTGCAGTATTTTAAAGAAGTAGCCTCTAATAATTGCGCATACTTCAGATACCTTCTACTGAAAGTGCCATTAAAATTGGTCCAGTCATTTCTGATTGTCTTAAACAAGCACAGCAGACAGATATCTATTATAAAATTGTTATTATCAGCAATGCAAATATGTCATACTAGCTATCGCCCACTTCGCCTGTGTGGAATTAAAAAAAACAAAGTTCTTCCAGACTATCCTCTAAATCTATACCAAATTTCATCAAAATCCGTTCTGCCGTTTAGGCTACAAACTCTAACAAACATCCATCCATCTATCTAAACTTTCACATTTATAATATTAGTAAGAATTAGTAAGAATTTATAATATTAGTAAGATTAGTAATATATGAATGTATTTTGTCATCTTACTAATATTATAAATGCGAAAGTTTAGACGAGTAGGTAAATGTTAGTATCTATCTTCAGAAAGGCTAAATTAAGTTTATTTTTTAATTCTGTACATAGTTGCAGGCAACACCTATTTTATTATATGAATAGATTTTACAATGTGTAATTTTTTATCTTGCTATGTACAGTATAGAAGTTAGATAGTCTATTTTTGCTTTTAAATGCTAAGGGTTGCCATGCCAGTGTAGTAAAATGTTGCCAGTGTTTTACTTGAAGCAATAAATATATGAATTTAATTTAAGAATACAAGCCAACTAGTTTTTATAATTAATCTAGTTGGTTGTGAATGAAGGAGAGCTCACTTTTTGTTATTTCTTTGAATGTGATGCAATTTTTTTCAATGATTTTATTAACTTTGTTCTGTTGCTTTGAAACATTTTTTCATTTCAAGTAATAGTTTAGTTTATTCCTGTTGTTTGGGGGATTACAATCCATGTAAGTGTTATAATTTTACAACTAACAATATTGTATAAATATGATTGTTCCCTTCATGTAAAATTTGTATAGATTGTAATGATATATTTTTAAAGTATAGTACAATTTAGGGAATATTACGATATTCAAAATGGTAGTTGAATTTTAATTGAAATTGGTATACAAGCAAGCCGTTTAAATTCGATGAATTAGCAAAGTGAAAGCCGCACATAGACATCCACAAGAAATAACTTAAAATCTGTTATTCAACCTGTCTTAGTTCTCAAAGTTCTCAAAGGGACGTAAGATTTTAAAATCTATTCGTTTTATTATGTGCAAGGTATATAAAATAATTAAAACCATAATAAAAATGGCCACCCTTGACACTGATGACAGATGGCGCGCAAAAAAGCGCGGGAAAACGCGATTATATTAAAAGCAAAGCTAACGACGCACTTGTGATACATTATTAATGAAGGCGGGAGTCTGTGGTGAGTTTGTAAAGTGGCGAGTCCCATTTGCGTTGGAACTCTGCCAGCTACCGATGGTTGAAGATATTTGTAGGCGTGTCGCGGCTTTAAGTGATTCTTTGCACTGTTTATACTAAGCCCACGGCATATCTTATCGAAAATAAACCTTCTCGCCCCATAGACTACAGGACTTCATATGTATGGTTCGTATGGAAGGGCTATAGAGATTATACAAGCGCTATAAAGAACTGTGGAAGTATCTACGGAGCCCTATTTTTTTATTTGTGGGAGTGGGGATGTAAATAGTTATGTGTGTTTGCAGACCTACGCGTCCTTTTATGTCCAACGCCCTGGGCGGTTATCCATCTGCAATAAACCCCTACGTTGGATTTGCATAGTACTTTTGCTTGAAGTTTTATTGTTTTTTAAACTTTACTTAAACTATTATAAGTTATTCCTGTCTTGTTCTCATTCATCTATGATGTATTAGTGTTACAAATGGGGCGCATTAGCGTATGTTAGAGGTCAAGGTCATTTCGCCCCACTTTTTTTGGCCGAATGCCTGAAACCGAAGTTGCGATATTTTTCGCGTTTGAATTTCGTTTCCGGATAATGTTGCCATAATGTATTTAGTTGAATACAAGGTAAATAGGTCATAAGTTTACGGCCTATGTTTTCAGGTTTTGTTATATGTTTCAATAGTCTTGTCTTTTGCGTGAGTTTTTTTCTTCAGAGGTCTAACTCTTTATTATAGTAGATTGCTGTTACATTGTTAAAATCTTTTTAAACTTGGCTAGCTTTCATATCTTACGTTAAAAAGTGAATCTTTTGTATTAATTTGGCACACGTTTGGGATAGAACGTTTGTGTTCCAGTTTTACAATGTTCTATAATTTGTATGAAGTTGTTTTCCGCAATCACGGTAATGTCTTAATGGATTATACTAAGAGATATAGGATACCTAAGGAGTAAAAGGATAGGATTGATGGGCTTGTTGTGAGGAGGGAAGAATCACAAACAAGAAGAACGTTAATTAGGAGTGGGGAGGTACACCGGTAGAGGTAGGCCTAGAAAGAGGATACATTGATTGAAAGGTAATATGATCAAGAACGGAGTGATGATTGAGATGACATAGTCATCTGGGCGAAAACCTGTCGCGCCGACTTTACGGGAGTAGGATAGAAGGGGGGGGGAAGGGAAAGATGACGATTATGAAGAATACATTTCGGTCTAAAAAAGATCCAAGCCTTGTTTAGTACAGTCGTGTCAGTAAGCAAGCGAGTGTTTACTGATCACAGACGTGTCAAGTGCAGATTATACTTGTCTGTACTTCGTGACACATTTTCTTCTCACTAATAAGTTACAAGCGACTACCGAAGTACGATTGTAGATTGTCAGGAAATTTGAGCAAGTAATCTACAAAAAACTACCGACTGGCCACTAATTAGTAGCTAGAATATTCGCCTAGTGCTTCATACGAGGTCAGCATTGAGTACCTCTAGAAGTTCGAGAGACCGTGAAGTTTGAGAGGCTCGTGGGGTTAAAACAATACAATATTTGACCACTAGCTGTCGCCCGCTACTTTTCGTGAAAGGAAAACTTCACTAAGTTATGATATTCTAGGTTGTATTCTTTTTAAATTCTAAACTTATCGGTTCTGCTGTTTGCAGTAAAGTGCATAAAAATTAAGCTTTTTGTAAGTTGTTTTAAAGTTATAAAATACTAGCTGTTACTCGCGATTTCGCTCGCGTGAAATACAAAAATACAATTCTTTCCTCTTTATAATGATAGTATAGGTTAAAATGTTTTACCTGTCTATCTCAATTAGGATAGATAGCGATGTTTTTTATTAGATGTTCTGTTGCGGAAAGTTAAGTATGAAATGGGTCGGCAGCGATATGGGTCATACAGACTAGTAATTGAAATGTTAACTCGCCATGCTCCGAGCCGATGCAAGTTAAAAAATGCAGCGAAATATATTATACATGTCATTCTTTTTGTTGGAAAGTTAAACAGGGAACTTTTATACGTTGAATTATCTCTTTGTAATGAGTCCTATGAGGCCAGGCTTTTGAGATCAATTTTAAATAATAAAAGGGTTAACACAGTAATGTGTATCGTATTATGTAGTCCCTTAGTGAAGAATTCAGGAACTTTGCTTATTTGTTGCTTTATACTATGGGCGTCCACAGCTGATAACGTAGGCTAGGTCTATAAGGCAGATGTCCTATCATGCCCATGCCTTATAGGTAATATAAAAGGATTCTTCTGGTAACCAATGAATGTTGTGTTACAGCAAATCCAACAGCAATACCGAGGTCGTGGTCCCGGACTGGGGCCGGGTTTGGGGCCGGGGGCACGCTGCTGGGGCAGTATGTCGGAGGGCGGCGGCGTGGCCGCGGCTGCCGATTGCAGGACCAATCTCATCGTCAACTACCTGCCGCAGACAATGACGGAGAAGGACCTATACGCGATGTTCATGACGATCGGACCTATAGAGAGCTGTCGAGTTATGAAGGACTTCAAGGTGAGGGTACAGTTGCGGAAATACGCAGTGGTCTATTTACATAAAAATAGTATTGTTTTCTACAAACTTCGCCTCTTACAAAAAAACAATTAGCGTAGTGAGTTGCGTAAACGATTGGCAATAAATAATACTGTTCTACTGTGCATTCTACCCTTGTGTGAAACTTTACTGTATGCCGACATCAATCAATTGGAGTACTGCAGCGAGTTAATGATCTATTGTAGAATAGATAACATTGTATATGTAAAATCCGGCATAACAGTAGCAAGATAAGGGTACAAATGTTATTTCGGGACATCTCTGTAGTGCATTGATAATTTAAACCACCAACGTTGTTAAATAATTTTGTACATAACTGCAGTTGTTTCAGACTTAAAAGTACAAGTATATAACTTATATAATGAATGCAAAAGTTTGAATGGATGGATGGATGTTTGTTAGTGTTTGTAGCCTAAACATGTCTGCCTAACATAGATGTAAATGATAGTTTAAAGAACACATAAGTTACTTACTATTTTTTTTTCCTTTCAACGCGGACGGAGTCGCGGCTAAAAGCTAGTATTAAGCTTTAACACTCTAATGTCAGGTTGACTTAAGTTTCAACTAATAAACCAAGTTACGTATTTAGGAAACGTTTTTATGTAGTTATCGACCCAAAAACACTTATTAATGTTTAAATGTAGCTGGGAAATCGGCCATAAATACCTTTTTTACCTATTTTCATAGGAAATCGGTACATTGTGTTAATTAAAATGTAACATGTTTCCAGACTGGTTACAGCTACGGGTTCGGTTTCGTGAACTTCACGCGGGAGGAGGACGCCGCGCGCGCTATCGACACATTCAATGGATACCGCCTCAGGAATAAAAGATTAAAGGTGAAATATAGTCTATAACACTCTCGGATAATCTAGCTATCTAATTCTGAAAGAATTTTCCAAATCCGCCCTCTAGTTTTTGAGTTTATTTATAACAAATAAGAAATAAAAAAGTTAAATTTCACCGTTTTACTTCAATGTTGTAACTTTTTACCAAAGTGAACGAGCGAAACAGCAATAAGTTACGTAATTTCAGCGCCAATAATTTGGGGTACTGAGTTCCGATCTTGCGGTCGAAGGTTCGAATCCCATTTGACTATTGTGAACCATATCCTAACACAAGCCTACGCTTATTCGGAGTGATTAAAGGAAATATTAGTAAATTAACAAAAGTCTACTAACATTTGTAACAAAAAAATAAATACGATAGTAGATTGTGTTTGGCAAACATTGGTTGTGTTGGTATGAGTTGGTGGTGTGTGGCAACACAGGTGTCATACGCGCGTCCCTCCGGCGAGGACATAAAGGACACCAACCTGTACGTCAGCAACCTTCCGCGCGCCGTCACCGATGAGCAACTGGAGACGATATTCGGCAAATATGGCCGCATCGTGCAGAAACATATCCTCCGGGATAAGAACAGTGGCACG
>NW_013524935.1:5473750-5475383 GCF_000836215.1 Papilio polytes
GGCTTCCAGCACAACAGAGGTCAGTCTACTACACCCTGACACATACACCTTCACATTGTGTTAATGTATACTAGCTGTTCCCGTGCGGCTTCATTCGCATCAAATTATGAAAAAAAATATTGTTTACATGTGTCATTACCAATTGCAAATGTCAAAATGACTTGTCATGTTAACCAATCATGGCAACCTTGGTTCCTTGATGTTGGCAGCAGGTAGTTTATGGTTCCTTTCTGAAATAAAGGTTTTTTCCAATTCATTTACCCTCTAAGTTTAATAGCGTGAATGCAGCCTAAAGCGTGTCGTAAGTGTAGAGCTTTTTATTAAAAGAGTTATTCAAAAATATGCTGAATTGCTGATATCTTAGGCAACAAAGAAGTGTGTGTTTACGATTTATTATATTAGTATAGATTTAAAATGTTCGATAACGATTACGCACTAAATAAGTGCGTAATGTAATCTAAAAATCTGTATATTTTTTCTAGATTTATGTTCGAATTTAAGAGGTATATTTGGGGAAATTCGCGGTGTTTCATTAAAAAATTATCTTGATCGAAATCAAATACCGTCAAATAACTAACTAGGTAGCAATGAGTTGTGTAAAAAAAATCCGTATATTGACATTTATTACGACACATATAAGAATTGCGTCCTATTGGGTTTTATTTCGCATCGTTTTATGTACAAAATATAGAAATTATTGTATTTTTAAAGTGGAACACTGCGAGATTCTCCGATTGTACCGAAATATACCTTCAAGTTGGTGATATCGGCTGTTATTTGTCTTTATAAAATTATGGTAAATTAACGTTTCCGAAGGTTTTTTTTATGGTAACATTAGGTGACAAATTGCAGGGCACAGGCCTCTGTCAAAGAAATTATTGGGACTTAGTCAACCATACTGCTCCGTACAAGGTTTGCTTTGATTTCTCTACAATCACTGTTATCTGCTTGATCACATACATTTTACCCCCCTTTTGTACGTCAATTTTACGACACTAACTGCTGTTAATCTTCACTAAGTGGATACTTAAATGACTAAAGAAATCGGCAAATAGAATACAATCACAAATTTATATCACTTTTTAAACACTTTGTAGTTAAATAGATTAGCACAAAATGCTATCTTAGAGGTCCTGTGCCCTGTCATATGAGATGTCACCCAATCCTTGTCACCTCTTTATGTCACCTAAACATCGCATCGAGCACAGTCACGGTCATTTCAAATAAATTTGAAGTCACAGATTCAAAACTACAATGTTTGTGATATTGAAACATGAAAAGCATAAAGGGCGTCTAATTGTTCAATTTAGGTTTTCATTTATCTATCATATTTGAACCTAAGCAAAGATTATTTTTTATATTGAATAATGTCCAATTTTAATTTGTGAATCGGTATAATAACGTAAAGATCGACTATACTCAGTAAAAAAAATGATATTTTGTATTTTGATCGCCATAATGATGAAAAATGTATAAGTTTTTATTAATAAAACGGTTTTTTTAATATTTCGAACGTATTCGTAGAGGGGTTCCCAATATGTCCTGTTCATGTCAATTAGAGCCGTCATAAAACGTTATACGGGTTATTTCGCACGCTGCCGCTGCAGGGATACCAGTGCTGCCTCAACGGCAC
>NW_013524935.1:5475448-5487875 GCF_000836215.1 Papilio polytes
GCCTACCGCCGCGACATGGCGCACCTTCCCGCATACCACCATCGCCCCTTTTGAAAAGGACTCTACTGCAAGAAGTTTCGTCTCTCCGATAGTAGGATATGAGGCGCGGACTGACAGTGATAGATTTAAGGGATAGGCGCTTTTGGTGTTGCGGGATTTTGTTGATAAAGTTCGTATTTGTTTGTGGTTTTAGTTGGTTTAGTGCAGACCAGAGAGATTAAAAATATAGACGAGGCAGTGAGCAAATTTTTCACCAGTACTTTGAAAGGTATTGACATGTAATAAAACATTTTATAATATTATAAGCTCCATCTTTTGTTATAAAATAAACTAAACAGTGGTACAAAATATAAACATTTATTTATTATTTTATGACACTTATTGGCTATTAAATATAATTAATGGTATTGACATGTGGTTTGTGGTGAAATGTCAAATATGCCTCTTCTATGTATTTTATAATCTCTTTGGTAGACATTCGTATACCAGGTTACCAGAGGTTATCTAAATTAGCAACACATTGCCTGCTAAATTATTGTTTGGTAAATATATTTTTTAAATCGATTATTTAAGTAAACAAATATATAGTATTTTAATTCATTTTTAATGTTTTTAGCAATGTTTGTTTTAAAGTAGTATCCCGCGCGCCTTTAGCAGAGCTTCTTGCAGTATGACTTATTTGATACAAACGTTTGGTATTTGTAGCGTATGCTGATATTGAGTTGTTAACTATAGTTCCATTTGTGCTCCTTGTCTATTTTTTATAGTTCTGACTAAAATTATTAAAGATGTCGCCTTGCCAATGTTGGAAGGCGCACTACAAACGTCACGACTGTACCTAGCAATTATGGGACGTGTGTTAAAAGCAATAATTTGCAGCGCATTTGGATCTATAGATGTAGAAATACTCGATTATATATTTCTAGGTTATAGAATGAAAACTAGTTTCGTACTATTTTTCACAGTTAACATGAACTAGTTTTTATCCTATGATGACAATTGTCAATTAACTTTGTAAAAACTGATATATTTTAAATTATTAGTGTAGATGAAATATTTATTTAGATTTAAGTGTTTTGATTTTTAAATAGCAGTTTCTATCGACTTTTCTCTGGCAACATTTTAAGTCAACACTCCTTCAACACCAAAAGTGTAAATTTCATTTTTACGTTGCCACTAGTACCCTGTCCATTGTTACTATCCTTGCTTTTTCTTATATTTTAAGATATTAATAAGTAATTGTTATAATAAATATTTTATCTAATGTATGGGGTTGCCAGTTAAGAAATTACTTATGTAATTCTTTTTAATCTATTTAATAAAATAGACTGAGAAAAACGATATAAAAAGAATAGTAATGCGTTATTTGTAATCTTTCCTACAATTTATTCGACTTTGGTAAACTCGTCTACGTCATACAGATATTAAAGGAGACTTACATTTTTAACGAAAAAGATTCAAAATATAAACACAATCAAGTTTCGTTGCCAGAAACACATTTTACTATCCAAAGACATTTCATCGTTTGTTAAATAGATAATTGATAAATGTCACTTTTCCCGCCTTTTTCGTCATAGATTAGACGACGTTTGGCATAATCTTTGTCACAGTGTGCTCAATAGAATAAAAAATGTCTATAAACGATATTGTAAAAATGCAAATAATTTCGTTTAACATATTCTTTGAAATAAATTAATGTTTAGATGTTATAGATAGATCATAAATGTTATATTTATAAATCGTAGAGGCGTTACATTATTTTGTGTAAAGTATTTTTAACTTATGCAGTTATTCAATTTGTATGTAATATGTTAAAAAGAAAATGTTTTTCGTTTTTCTTTTTAGAAACTTCGCGAAAGTTAAACTGTTATAAATATGTAATTGACGTGTTTATTTTATTGTAATTTGGGTATTTTCGTATAAAGAGATTGACTCGTAGCGAATACGGTGGCGTTTTCAATATTTTCAAGTTTGAATTTTCAACATCGATTTCACATATGCGAACATAATTTATTTAAGGTTCTGTTATTTATTTCTCCATGTTTAGACCGGGTACACCTTTGACCGAACAATCGCATAACTGTTGTGCGATTGTCGATTGCGATCGAAGCTCATAGGAATAATGCGAGACTAAATAGTTGTGCGATAGTTTAGTCAAAGGTCCATTATTAATTTTATTACGAAAATCTTACCCATATGTCGGCAACGGATTTTAAGGCTTACTAAAGCTACCTTGGTAAGTATTCCGTGAGTCTGATGGACCTTAATTATCCATAATAAAGTTTATTTTAGCAGTTTGCAGTTATTTGACGTCATCGTGTCCGTTACATGTCGTTACGTTGACAATATTCGTGGTGATTATGCGGTTGTTGCTCTGTTCCCGAGTCAACGAGAGTTGTTCCTCTTATGTGTTCCTCTTGCACGTTGGATGGATGTATAGATGTATTGACAGTCAGCTGTATAAATATGTATATATTTAAACTTGTAAAAAAAATTTAGGTTTTCAATATTAATGCAAGAATATGAATAGAAGATATATATGGTTACTGAGTATTTTTTTGGAAACCTTATACGAGTTTTTAACGTTTTTTAAACGTGTACAATATTTGTGCAGCTGACTGTACTTTTAAGCTTTTAATTTAATGTCTATGGTATAACAAGTTTCTTTGTCCTTATTTTTTTTTAATAACTTTAATTCTATTTTCCGTACAGTTTTTTTTATTTACAATTAAAGGTAATAAAAGGGAAATACATCTAGACACCCTTGCCAACTCTCCCCTTTCATAGGTTAGTTAAAAAAGTTTTAAAATTGACTTGTAATTCGAGAATTTAGATAGTTAATTGGGATAATCGGTCATATAATATTGATCTCTATTTCATTGTGAATACGGTGAAAAATTAAGTGGATTTTCCCGTTAAAGTGACTGTAGGCCTAGAATGCTAGATGTAGATTACGTAGTTTGTGCCTAATATGTTAACAGCTCTCAGAGGCACGGCTCGTTCTTAAGTAAAGCTTTAATCGTTATTTCTGAATACTTCGCTATTGACAAGGTGCTGATGTTAAAAATTAACACAAACCAGTTAAAAGTACAATTATATCCAGTTATTGTGACATCGAAAGTAATATTCGATAGTTTATATTTGATATTGTTTTGTTTGTAAAGCGTTTTTTCTTTCATTCGCACGGGAGATTTTTTAGCGTGTTTTATAGTTTAAATGCAACAAATATAATTCCAAGTATCTGTTCATACAGCGTTTTTAAAACGCAATGCTTTTTAATCGTGTATTGTTGTATTTTAAGCCGTAATCGAACGGAATAAGTCTGCATGTACGATGGTGTTAAAAAACCGACGTCACAATGCGTTAAAAAAGCGCCCGTGTGTATGACCCCTTATATTTCTATACCATCTGTTTATTCTATATGAAGAATAAATGAAAATATAATTTGATCTCAATTTTCATAGCTTAATTTTTTTATTTAATAAAGGTTACACCTCATATGACATATAAGATAGTGAGTTGAAGTTATGTACTCAAGTTATGTAATAAATAAGTCTATAGACTATTTTTAGTATTAATGATAGAGGCAGCTAATTTGAAAGGGATTTCGAGTTTTTTTACTATTAAGATCTTTAACACTTAAACTCATTTAAAATGATTCGAAAACTATCTCAGATTCTATTATAAAGTACATTTAGCACTATATTTTTGTCATATTTAAATTAATTTTAAGCTTATGAATTATAAAATATATTAAATGAATGTAAAATGTGCAACAGAAATATCATTATTCTTGTATTTTCACTTATGTTTGTCTATACTATGGTATTAAAAATGTTATTAGTGTATTTAAAAATCAAAAACAACGTTTTAAAACAAGAATTGTAGTTTTATGTTTTAATCTGTTATAGTAATCGCTCATTACAATGTTAGGCATCTACTTGATAAGTCGATCTAACCGATTCTGTCTAATGAGCGATGACCTTTATCGTTGTTCATGCAATAAATGTGATTCTATATGACGCGTGGGATCGAATGTTTTCTTCCAAATGTTGGCCAAACGGTAGTCTAATAAATATTAATATAATAATTGTTGACTTTAATTCGTGTAACTGGATTTGTTTTCATGCAATCGAGTGGTACATAGGTTTGTTTATAAATTATTAGCTATCGCCCGCCGCTCCTTTCGCGTGGATTTAAAAAATATAGAGTAGCCTATGTGTTCTTCCAGACTATCGTCTACATTGTAAATTTCATCGAAATCCTTTCAGCCGTTTAGGCTACAAACTTTAAAAACCATCCATCCATCTAAACTTTCGCATTTATAATTTTATAGTAATAGTCTGAAAGTATGATGTCAATTTATTAAAAAATTGTTTTTAGCTTTTAAATATTTTTAGTTCGAGATTTTTGGTTTTCATTATATCGTTCATTTACTCGTATATCCTATTTTTTTAACTGCATTTTTATTTATGCTTATTGTATTATCCAGGTGACTTCTCGTGGAGTTGCGGGAACTGTATGGTGCCTGAACCATGGGAGACATTCCAGAACCCACCCCTCGGCGGAAGCCACCCTAACACCCCCAGAAACGGCTGCAGACCTGGCGCCTGTGCTAATACGAGGGTGTACCCGAACTACCCTCAGAAAAACACCCCCAGGACTCCGAGGCAAGTGAGGAACCTCCCCTGGGCACCGAATTTCCCTGAAGATAGGTTTAAGGGTCAGAGATGTAGGAATGGGACGGGGCCATATTGGTGATGTTTGGTGTTTTGTGGATTGAAAGATGTGCTATGAACTGGTGTATATTTGTGGTGTACTGTGTACACAGTGTATGGATGTTTTTGGATGTTATTTAAATGGTGAATTCTGTTTAATTCTGATTGATTTATAAGTTTAGGTTTCTTGTTCTTTGATCGATTTTTTTACATCGAATGACTTAAAGAAGCTATTCGGAAGTAAGTAAATTATCTTAGATGGTTTTGGGACTTTACCAAATTTTAATAGATTGAACTTTTTGGTTATTTTTTTTTAACTACTGCATTTCAAAAATTGCCAAATGCTTTCTGAATGTTTACGTGTCTATTCCACTGGTTGGAATTTTTATATGAGTTCAGTGTGTTTGTGAAGATTTCTTGAACGAAGTCGTTTATTTAATTGTATTATTTTTAAGTTGTAAATATTTGAAACAGTAAATGGTATTTATGCGTTCTTTATTCTTACAATTGTAGTCTTAGTCAACTTTTAGCCAGATTTCATTTTATTATTTGTATAATAGATTTCTATTTCCCTTGCCATTGGCTGAAATATGAGTTGATTTATGTTTTTCATTGAAATGTATATTTTGTGTATGAAGAGAGTTTTTAGTTTTTTGCTTCGAGTTAACTGTACATAAGTTTTTGTTGTTTTAAGTTACTTTAATATATAGAAGAACACAATTACAAGTTTTTTATTTTGTCTTAATTTATCACTTATATGCTTTT
This sequence comes from Papilio polytes, assembly GCF_000836215.1. Taxonomy (NCBI): domain Eukaryota; kingdom Metazoa; phylum Arthropoda; class Insecta; order Lepidoptera; family Papilionidae; genus Papilio; species Papilio polytes. Next base: position 5,480,932 of record NW_013524935.1, read on the forward strand.
GTCTCTTTTTTATTGTTTTTTTTTAAACAAGACAAAATTGTTTAACGATTATATGGAAAATCTGTAGAATCAATTTTCTCCGATTGTTTTTGAAATGATAGTCTGATTTTAAATAAAAAAAAATTTAATTTGTTGAATTAAAAAAAAAGTAAAAACAAATTTGACTTCAAAATAAAAATATTTTTACACACAGTTTCTGAATTTACATTATTTTTATTAAATGTTTTAGTTTTACATTTTTTCGATTTTATCTACTAACTGTTGCCTTTTTAACTCTTAGATCTAGAATCTGTTCTAGAATTAAATTGCAATGGAGTAAATAAGATACACCTATGTTTTGACAATAACCTTTACATAAATAGTGAAAGTTACCAATATATTTACATAAAGGCTTTGATATAAATAGCTTAAGTACACATATTAAGAACTGAGAAAGGAAAAAAAAACATGGGACACAGACATTGTACAAAAACACTTTTCACTTAAAAAATAAAAAAAAAACATCAAGCGATGTACATTTAACGAGTATACTATAGTTTAGTTGCAATTATTAATACATTTTTTTATTAAATTGATCGAATAGAGAGCATTACTGGTATATTTTTTAATAACAGATTAAAAATGTCAAAAAACGACAGATGACATCACTTTCGTGACAGAGTAAAAAATAATTGTTTATTGGCAATAAATTAAAAATTATTTATATGCTGACGTATCCAAGGTAGGAATTTGGCGAGGTCCGTGAATACGACGTAGTGCGTGGGGTCGCATCTGTACTCGTTCTGTCGCGCTACGGACAGCGACACGAGACCACGTAAGTACCACGAACCGTTCATCTCGAACACCATCCCGCCGCCACTATCGCCGTTACACACGGAAGTACCTGCAAATTAAAAATATTTAATACAACAAAAGCGTTTTATTTCTTTATACCCTCATTTATCTATAGTAGTAAAGCGTAAACATTTCATTGTTATGTAGGTTAAAGAAACGAGCAATCGACCATCAAACTGGCGAAGTGACCGTCCATAGATATTCGCGAATGTCGAGAGCGAATGCATTGCCTACCCTTAAGCGACGGAGGAGACGTACAAAGATGTTTCCCCTTCCTATGAATCTCTTCCACTGTCAAATCCACGTTCCCTTGCCATCCGTTTCTTACAAGGATAAGGGTGGGAAGGGTAAGGGACCAAAATTGAGCCTATGACACCACACTCATCAGACTACGCGGCATTGCTTTCACTTCAGGCCTGTCTTTGTGGTCGTGGTATTACTGGGGGCGAGCCGGCCCTACAGTGCGAAGATGTTAAAGCGGGCTCTACCACTGTTAAAATTATTTTGATATTAAGCAAGGTAATACATTTTTGAATCAAAAGTTACGAAGCGATAATAATTTCTTTGATACATTAATCTAAACTACGAAATGACGTAAATTAATTATTGTAGTGTTTAATATTAACTAAAACATCAGTTTTATTAAATCGTTATAGCATAACTGTTAGTTGTTTTACGGTTATATAAATTGCTTCGTTATGTAGCTTGTCATAAAAGCTTCCACGTAGAAATGTGGTTCAAATTAGGAATCCGAATTTTGTTAGGTTTTTAGGTTTAACTTAAATTAGATAATTAAACCTACTTTTTCGGGTTCCGGTTCTCTTATCAAGGGCCCCTGGAATTAATGAATGATTTGTAATCGATTAACTTCGTTTAAGTCCAAGAAGATGTGAAAACATTGTTTTTGTTTTGAGAAAATGACTTGGACTAAACAAAGGATAGAATATGCACAAATATATAGCTATTTGGTAGAATTGAGTGCTTACCGTCCCTGTAGCCGGCACAGTAGGTGTACTGCGACGTGAATCTCGCAAAGAATTCGCTATAGGATCTGATGCAGGTTTCCTGGTCTACCACCGGCATCTCTACTAAAGTCAGCTCCTCAGTCGCCACGCCCGTCTCATCAAAGCCCCAACCAACAACCTTGAAGTAACACAATATTAGATTTACATTATCTAAGTATTCATTAAAACAAAATCGGTACAATAGAATAGCCGAGTTTTATCGAAAAATGGAACGCTTTATAAATGTTGGCGAATTCGAAATTAGCGGTTATTTTTAATATTGTTCTTTTTATCTTTTGTATAAAAGTCGACTGAAAAAGCTTGAACTTTTTGTGTAATTTCGTAAGCAAACAGCGCGCCCTCTCCAGTCGACCGCAAAATAAACTTACAGCATCCGCAATATCCACTCAGCCAATTAATTAAGCTTCTAATTGATTGCTAACAATTTCCCGCCAATATTTTTACAAATGTTCGGAATGTTTTCCCTGTGATTCTAGCGTTGTATTTACTCTATATTGGTCCTTTGAGCCGGATAATTTTAATTAACGTTTGACAAATAAAGTATTAGTTGTTTTTTCAATACGTGACAATCGAAAAAGATTTCTTTTTTATCTACTTTTTGGTTGACTTGAGTAACACTTAGAATTCCTTTGTTAAGGCCATTGCATCCTTCTGGTGTAAAATTTGGTACTCACCGATCCCTTTTTTCCGATGACGCTGTTAAGTTGGGTCTGGTCGTCAGGCCACATGCAGGCAGGCCGCACGTAGTCCGTGTACGGCACAGACTCGATCATTTGAATAATAGAGAGGTCGTGACTGTACGATGACGAGTTGTATTCCGGATGAACTATGATATCCTCCACCTGGAGTACATACAATAAAACGCTAAAGCTGGGTTTCTGAAGTTTCCACCTATTTTATCATTAATAGCGATTCATTAGAATCTATTATGTTGATCTATAACAGTAACGAATAGTTAAACGAAGTTAGGAAACCGGCCATAAACGGTAGACGCCCGCAAAATCTTTTGACTTAGCTGCTTGTTTTTCTAAGAGTTAGTTACCAGTCGTATCTTCACGCCGCGCACAGATGTCCGCAGATTGTGCTTGCCGAGGTATATGGTGAGTGTGTTCTTGTTGACAACGCGGTTGGAACTCTTGCGTGTGACGCAGTGCGCTGCCGTGATAACATGTAAATGCGTCACTAGCGTGCCGCCGCAGATATACTTGCTATCTACTGTCTGCAAATGTTAATATCGAAATATGCTGTAACTGGTTGGTGCTCGCGACTTCTTCGGATTAAATAAAAACAAAAAGTAGACTGTTACGTAGTTGTTACGTAGTTTTATAATGGTCCAAGAATTTTCGTAATCGGCCCAGTGGATTTTGAGTTATTTTAATACATACAAAAATACAAATCTTTCCTCTTTATAATATTTAGTATAGATTACAGAGTACAAGTATTAGTCCTTTAAATTTAGTCTGGTTTGTTGTTGCTATTGTGTTCCTTAGTTCGGTTAAATGTAAAAAAGATGACCAATGTTATGTGGGTACTAGATTTTCGGCAGCTTCACGGTTATTATGGTATCCAAAATAACTAAGTTTACTCTAAAGTACTAACATTAGCCTTACCTGTGTTTGATACAGAGCTATCTGCCAGGGCCATTGTCCTTCGAGGGTCGGCTTCCCGTTCACCACCAGGGGGTTGGGTTTGTTCAACGTTACCTTACCGCAACGACTCTGAAAACAAGGGAATCAGAATTAACGACTTCTGTTATACATTCAACATTTAAAAAATCGGCAATGAAACTAATTAGTTACAAAGCGGTTTTAAACATCAGAAAAAAATCGCGAATGGTGTTTACAAAAAAATTGTTATAAACAAGTTCACACTACGCCAGTAAAATTAAGTCCGTACCGGTAAAAAGCTACAATGTCAACTGGCTCGGTGTGAACGGTAACTGGCGCCAGTGACTCTATACAATCTATGACTGGCCGTTGCAACTGTCCAACTGTACTGGCCAAGTGTAAGCTGGACGTTAAATTTTAAATTACTACAATTGTTTGTTTTAGAAATTATCGCATAGTAATTCATCCAAGATGACAATAACCTGGTTTTTTTAATGAGCAAACGAGCAGTGATTGACAACCATATACTTCTGCATAACTAGAGGAACTGCATACTGTAATTCCCAATTTTTTAAGAAAAGGGAGCAAACTAGCGGTGAGGACACCGAGGTTGCTAAAGACACCCATGGACATTCAACACTAGAGGAACTACAGATACGGTGCCGGCATTGAGGAAATTGTAGACTTGCTTCTTGAAGTATTTACTTATTAATGAAGTATAAATGGTTATTTGCAATTGCAATAATATCGAGTGACGCAGATATTTACACTTTTACGTCGGTAGTGATTAATGAATAATCATTATAAAACCCAGATAAAGTTTTAATTTAAAAAAGAAAGAAACCACGCACATTCGCATAACTAGAATGTCTCGTTATGACGTAGCAAGTTCTCGGAATGTAAACCGGATTGGATAAAATCGCAGATACAATGTATTCTGATAGACGGGGCTTTACCGGAGCCCGGTTTTGAATCAATTATTTTGTGTGTTTCTTTAAGTGTTTTAAATTGTTTATTTTGTGTAAAATGCTTAAAGGAAAGTAACGCTTAATTTGTTAATGTTACATACCATTTTACTCTATTTTACTTATAATTTTTATGGTTTTGTATTTTAGGAAAAAATTAAATTAATCGTTATATTTTAAAGCTTGTCAATAGATATTCAAAATGAGAGATTGTTTTAAATGCGTTGTTATGTTTTATTTGGGTATTATTTCTGTCGAGTTAATTTTTCCTATATTTTTTTTATTTAAGGTTATGTTAAAAAACGTAAAAGGTCGAGGTCATACAGATCAAATAATATCGGACTAGAATTATTAAAATTTGACATTTATAAGAAAACTAGTAAAACATTTATCCCAAATAGGTAAAAAAATTTATTCATTCCCAGATTGAACAGGTTTACTTTTTTTTAATCAAAATATCTATACTTCAAAGAGATCTGTTAATCAAAAGTAATGAAGTAATTGTGATTAGATGGGCAGGCAGAGACATGTTTTAAAATGAGTTTCCACTGCTGGAATACTTGTAAAACCACTTATTAAAGACGTAAAAACCTTTAATGAAAATTTAAGTATAAAAATGGTCTTATCATCTAAAACGTTAATACGTAAATGTCGTTTTTGTATTCGGCCGTAAATATCTTAAATAAGACCTTTGTCAAACTATCGCACGATTGTTGTGCGATTGTCGATTATTTCGCAGCCTCAACTGTTTAGTTGCACAACTAAAAATCAAGTTATAAGCTCATAGGAAACACTGCGAGACTGAACCGTTGTGCGATAGTTTAGTCAAAGGTGGGCGTAATAGTAATTTGTTAGAAATAAAAGCGTTACCTTTGGGCTGTGATTGTTGTTGTTATTGTTATTGTTATTATTGTTGTAGCCATCATTAGAATTGCTGGGCACTATGATGGTCTGCAGACCTCCGCCGAAGTACTCGCTCGGGTCTGGCTTCCTATGGAATAAGTCACCGATAAATCGTAAACCGACCTTTGACAATTTGCCTAGACACGTAAATAGTGACTCCTATTTACATATTTTATTTATTCATAACTCATGATACGAGTGCTTTTTTATCTTTATCTATACTTATTATAATAAAAATAAACACACACTTTGTTGTCTAAGATGTCAGCAATTACAACATATTTTTGAATAATCCTTTTTTTTTTTTAATAAAAAGCCCTACACTTACGTCAAATTTAGGCTATATATTATCACGCCATTAAACTTAGGGGGTAAATATTTTGGATAAAAACCCTAATGTGAGAAAGAGACCATAAGTTGCTGCCAACATCAAGGAATCAAGGTTGCCATGGTTTGTCATCATGTCATGTCATTTTGACATTTGCTATTGATAATTTGATAAAATGTGAACAATGAAATAAAATTTTCATATTTTCATGCGGATGAAGCCGCACGGGAACAGCTAGTATAATTTAATTTGAAGTCCAGAATAGATGTTATTTCACGACTTTATATATTATAGACGAGAACATTTTACGAGATTGGAGCGTGCGCACACATTTGACTAAACTATCGCACAAGTGTTGTGCGATTGTCGGTTGTTTCGCAGCTAATACAACTGTTTAGTTTCACGACTAAAAATCTTTTGATAGTTTGGTTTTATTTGTGTACACGCTCTTACGGCGACAGACAAGCGAGTAATGTTATGCAGAATAATGGGTAAAGTAGAAGAATCTTAAGCAAGTTTGCTGATGGAATGGATGTTACAAACTTACTTTACAGTATCAAAGTCGTCGAACTCCGCGCTGTCAGTGGTAGTGGTGGTATAGGAGGAGGTGGTCAGTCCGAACACTGAGTTCGGCCTGGAGCCCGCCTGCCCCCTGCCCCCCTCCCCGCTGCACGCCGTGACATACCATACAACTACATGAAACTGTTCATAAACTAATAGAAAGCGAAGAAAGAATCACTCTAGAAGAATCTAGACTAGTTACTTGATTTAATATGAAGGAAATAGAGAAGATAACAATGCTGTCATGCAAAGTTCTGCTATGATAGACGAAAAAATATCTAAATGTAATTCGAAGCTATAAGTGTCACGTATGTCAAGTTAAAACGCATAGTTATGCAAAACAAAATGTAATAATTAATAGTTACTTTTATGTAAAAGACTAAGAAATGAAGACCAAGATGATCAAAATGGACTCACATAACAAATGGGTTGACATTGATCTGGTCTATCGGTGGGTTGGCTGTGGGTACGTACACTGGACCAGAGTTGGATGGAGTGCCGTGGACTGGCCTGGTGACCGGCGTGTCCTCCGGTCTAATAGACGGTCTACTCTCTGTAGGTCTTGACGAGACCGGTCTACTAGCGACAGGTCTTTCTACTGGTCTTTCTATCGGTCGGGTCGATACAGGCCGTGCGCTCTCCGGTCTTGACTGTCCCGAGGGTGTGGATTCCAGTAAACCGTCAGTGGGGTGCGGCGTGTTGGCGTTGCATATCTCCCGGC
>NW_013524935.1:5488375-5502123 GCF_000836215.1 Papilio polytes
CGATACCGCTCCAATCTGTTACAACAAGACGAGTTATTTTTAAAATTAAATAATAATAAATATCTAAGACATTAATGAATGTAATGCGAGCAATATGACCCTTAATAGTCGTACTCAGACTCGTTAATTGGTCACTAACTTTGATATAACGTAATTAGTGAATTATCTTTTATTCTGTCTAGTAAACAAGAATAATGTTTTTTTTAATAAAAAAGGTAGACCGGTTGTGTCTTCGTACGAGGCTTTATTACTTAGTTTGAGAATTAATTCAATGTAAAGGTCGCGTCTAGTTCAGACGCTAATAATTTTTACATCTAAATTAGCTGGATGTTTTCTATTGCGATGACAATTGTATATGTAGCTTTTGTAGTATATGATATAGTGAAATCTATCAAGTTTGTAACCATCTTACTTCTTACTAATATTATAAATGCGAAAGTTTAGATTGATGGATGTTTATTAGAGTTTGTAGCCTAAACGGCTGAACGGTTCATGATGAAATTTGGCACAGATGTCTGGAAGAACACATAGGCTTACTTACTTTTGTTTTTTTTTTTAATTCCACGCGGACAGTCGCGGGGGAAAATTAGTTATCTATATTTGAGAATTGACAGTTTTAACTGAAGATTCAAAATGTTCAGTTAAATAATACAAGATTCCGGTCGAATCACTTTATACTAAATCGAAGTTATCCTTAAGTTGTACTAAGTAAAGATAAATTGAACACGTGCTCACACAGTGTGAACAAATGTAGCCGTAATGTGAGATTTAATTGTAATATAATTATATTATTATGTTTTAATTACTCACAATTGTAGTACGAATCAGACAAATATGTTACAAAGAAAAAAAAATCCTGTTTCAAGGCAACTGTTTTGTACACTTAACATGATTTAACTTTTTTTAATTTGTAACACTGAATTTTTAGAGTATATTCGATAATATGACCATTTCATTTTACGTTTTTCTTTTAGATACCGTTAAAGAAAACTGTCAAATGAGTAGTTTTTAAAATACTTACAGAACTTTATTGTCAAAGCTACAAAGTTTGAAATTACATTTCTGACTCTGCCTACATCATGAACTTGCCCTTACCCCTTACGGAGGGTCGGCACAGTATGTGCTGCTCCATACATCTCTATCAGCCGTCATATCTGAATCCACTCCTTTCTTAAGCATATCCTCTTTCACACAATCCATCCATACTTTCTTCGGTCTTTCTCTACCTTTGTAGCCATCCACATTCATTCTTAACACTTTCTGGTTTATGTCCCCATCGTTTCGTCGTATAACATGTCCATACCACGTTAACCTTTTGCTTCTCAATTTCTCTAGCACTGGCGCTACTTTCAAATTTCCTCTCATTTCTGACATTTCTGACTCTGCTTACATTTTGTTTAAGTAGTGAACACACATGGAAGTTATAGTAACATCGTTTGTAACATTAGTACGGTTTGTATTCGCATTAGCGGCGATAGAAATGTGATTCCAGTTGGGGACAGTTTGTTATTTTGTGATTACGCTGATTTCACACGAAGCCAGAGGAGTATTACTAGTATTGTTTAAACGCTTACTTTAAAACAGTAATAAATAAAGTCTAAATTAATTTACAATATAGCTACTAAAATCGTTAAAACATATCAAAATGTTCAGGAATTCAAAGACCGACATTTTTTTAATATTACCTTTATTATCTTTTCTATTCTAGTATTCGAACAGATTTACATAATGTAGAGTAAATCTTGATAACATACTAGCGCCCTCTATCTCGTAAGATATGCATCAATCGCAGTGCTCTGCAATGTTACTGCTCTGCGTTTCTGTTCCTCCCTCGTGTGAAAGCATTAGGCAATTTGCGGGAAGTTGCGCCGTTAGCACCCCTCCCCATCACCCCCTCTTCAATGTCTAACTAATTCGTAGTTAACTAATTACTATCTACTTATAAATGCTTCGATTAGCCACGTGTTTAAAGAGAGGAAAACCTCGATTGAAAATTGCAAGGAAAATTGTAAACAGTATTTCTGAACTGATTTTTATTTGTTAGAAGAATTGTTGTGATTTTTTAAATGTTAACTGAAGATTGTTGACCTAGAATAGAGTACAGATAGTGTAATTGATGGTGTATTGCTTTAGAGATCTCGGGACCGCTTCCCACATTAAGGGGGCGTTAGTGTGTTAATATCTAATGTATGGCCGGTTTTTAGCTATGTTTAACCATTCGTTAGTGTTATCATGTTAAACTGACGTTCAGCTTGAGTTTTACTCCGTTAAAACATAGCTCCACCTGACACAAATAAATCGCTAAGTAATGACAAAGTGGAAACTTCAGAAACTCAGCATTAGTTAAGTTGCCAAGTAGCTGTCTGATTCACTAACTGCTATTAACGTTTGTTATTTAGACACGTTTTATGAATTTATAATGCCATAATTTTTTCTTATATATTTCACATACTGTGGTGCGTTTGGAAATTTTTGTAATAACTTGTTTATAAGTTATGCTTTTTTTCTTATTGTCTCGCTTTTATGGGATTCCCAGCGGTCGGATACCTTTCGGATATGTTATTGTTTTATAATAATATTTTCCGTCGACGTAAAGATCAGTTTTGTAATTCAAAAGCCCGCGACTCCGTCCGCGTGGAATAAATAAAACAAAAGTAAGTAGTCTATGTGTTATTCCCGACTATCCTCTACATCTATACCAAATTTCATAGAAATCCGTTCAGCCGTTTAGGCTACAAACTGTAACAAACATCCATCCATCTAAACTTTCGCATTTATAATATTAGTATGATTAATAGTAAACTATCATAAAACTATTGTTTACGTTAGTTATCATCTAAACACTTCATAAAATTCGAGTGTCTTTATGTAATAACGAAGAAAAAATTCGACAGAATGATGTCTTTGTGTTGCTAATAACGAGAATTCGATTTTTAAAATGTTTGCCTGCCTGTCCGCAAAACCGTGTTTGTTTCGGGTCCTGAACGATTGGACAGATTTCGACGGCATGTTCACTGGAAGATTCCTGAGATATGAAATATTATTGACGACCTTTTCCAACTTAATGTAACTATAAGAATTTTTATATTACATAAAGATTTGCCACTAAAGTATGTCCGCTTTTAAAATTAAAATAAAAATTAGAAATACAAAGTATTTTTTAGGTTAATCGAAATAAACAAAGCTTTTGTCTTGTGTATACGTTTACCAGTAAACCATGAAGTTTGAATAATTGTGTAATAAATATCTCGAACGTTTAGTAAACTGACGTTAAACGTTAGGAAAATTACTAGATCCATGTCTTGTAATAGATTAAGCTATTAATTTTCTGCAGCATTGCTTCCTGAACTATAATAACGAGACTAAAGGTGCGGCGTACCGTTACATGTACATTCATGCAGGGAAAATCGGCGAACAATAATACACCTCGTAATATTACACTAATCTACTGTACAAGCTTTTGCTCGCGACTTCGTCTGCGTCAAATTAAAACACAATAAAAAATATAGACAATGTTACTCACAGATAAACTACCTTTCTAATGATGAAAGAATTTTTAAAATCAACCCAGTAGTTTTTACGTGAATCGAATACATACAAAAATACAAATCTTTCCTCTTTATAATATTTTATACTGTATTCCTAGATTTCAAAATTTAATTCTGATGACGTTTCCTCATATAATCGATCAAGTATTTTAGGATACGAGAGAACTCATAATTAAATAGATATATGCAGAAACAACACCCCATGGGGGTCGCCGCCAGTCGATGACCGGTACGGGCAGGTCGATGGTCAAGGGAGGGGGGCAGGAGAGAGGTCGATGATCAAGGGAGGGCTATTAGTAAATAAACTTTTTTTTACTCCAAAGAAACTACTATCATGTAAAACTGACAAGTTACTTTTAAATTATCTACATGGGGTTTCTAGGAATTGTTGGAACACAGTGGTTTTAGCAAACTCCAGGCCTCCCTGGACTCGTCTTAGCATTACCCTAATGTCTAATAGGTGTTAAGTCTTTAGCGTTTTTTGCATTTAGCAACCTTTCAAGTAAAATAATTCGTAAATGTGTAGTCCCTTTAAGCTTAACCGGTTCGACTGAAGGATCCCTTTGGAATCAGTAGAGTTACTCTATAAATAGTTCCGACTGAGCGTTGATTCTAGTTATAGTGGGTGTAAGAAAAAAACTAAATAAAACAATCATACTACGTCTAATGCATAAAGAATGTGTTCAATAACTTCAATAATTGTCACGTAATTGATACAAATGTTTGAAATATTAACACGTTCATATCAAAAGTATATTTGTACTTTATACTAGTTTAAGGCGAAATGAACTGTCTCTTTACAAGTATCAAGAGGTATTGGTCCGTTGTTATATTAGTAAAATCTCTAATTAAAATAATGTGTACAGTTTTTTTTAGATTTATTTAAAGTTAGAAGTTAGCATTAAATTTAAGCTAAGGCTTGTTACCGCAATTATTAATCAGAATTTTAACAAAAGTAATATTTCTCAGTTTATTTTACTGTCTATTATGATAGATTTTGTATAGTTATTGCGTGGTAAACAGATTATAATACAAAGCTATAATAAGTTACCAGGAAACCTTGTCGAAGTAAACCGGAAGAGCGAAGGAAAACTTAATTTTGTTAATGAAGATTCCGTAAAATTGTTCACCTTCAATCCAGTGTTATACGAAATGTCAAAAATATCCTCCTACCAGAACAAACCGGTCGCCCTCAGCTTTTTTATAAACCGTAATTACACAAGAATACACAAAAAATTGGAAACCTCCATATTTACACAAACACTAGCACTAATAAAATCCACTTATATCTTACCATTTTATGTGTTATTTATTTAATAATTAATAAATCCACGTAAACAAAAGGCAGGCTAGAATACACGTCGCGGCGATTCATGCGCGCGATTCTTTAAGAATAAAGAAAAAGATACAATTATACAAAGTTCAAGTTTAAGATAATCGTGCGAGAGAGATGTAGGATAACTCTCATATAATAGAATGAGATAGATATAGATATAATTGTACGTCTTGTAGCGAGGTTATGCGCGGGCGCAAACAAGTTGGCAGTGATTATCCGAGAAACGTAATGCAATATGATATTGTCTTTACACAGAGATAATCTCAATATTAAATCATGTTATACACAAGTAAAAAAGTGCGTAAATACAGTCGTTTTATTTAACATTAGTTGATTGCTTGTAATAAAGATCTAAGTGTCAGTTGACTAAAGATAGGCTAGAGGTTTAAGGATGCGGAATGTTAACGTTTCGGGGTACGAATACTTCATTAAATAATTCCTCTGAATAACCTTATGTAATTGTAACACTGTTTATAACATTTACACAATTAATATGCTTTTTAAGAACGCGCGCACACTTTTGAATAAACTGTCGCACAACTGTTTAGTCGCGCTTGTATGGAGGTGCAAACACTATTCGATTTTTAGTTGTGCAACTAAACAGTTGAAATCGCACTGTTATGCGATAGTTTAGTCAATGGTGTGCCCCCGCTCTTAATGAGAAATAGATATAATTGTGAAATTTCAAACAAAGGAAGGGGCTATTACTAAATTCGCGTATATATTTAGTAAAAGTCCTTTATACGAATCAGCCACATTGTAAATTTATTGTAATCCGTATCGTGGTGTAGTTTAAATTGGCGTTCAGTTGATTCCCGGCTGCCATCCCTCGGCCACAGAGTTACTGAATCCCGGCGGAATTACAACGGAATAAATTATGAATTGATTCCTATCCGCTTTAAATTGTTTATTAGTGAAACAATGAGGCATATTATGTCAATTATTATGCATTTAGTTACATGTTTTTTTTGTTAGATTTTTCGTAAATCTATTTTTAGGATAATTGCTTGTTAAATGTAAATGTGGACGTTTGATGTTGTCAAAGGTAGACCATTAAATATGTTTCCATCTATTTACGTTTGAAAAGCATTATTATATTCATGAATTCTTTATCTTTGTTACATCATTCGTCTTCGTTAAAGCCACGGGAGTCTTGACAGCTCACTTTTCAATGCGATCTTACATTTCCGACTTTGCCAATTTAAATAGGCTTTTCCCCATGTTTTCTCTGACCCTTTTTTATCGATTCTTAATGCGAGTTTTCCACGTGAATTACAAAAGGAAAGAGTTCACAACTAACTTTGGTTATGTTTTAGCAGATTTTTTAATTTGTTAGCGTATAGTTGTTAATTTACTAGTTAATACATATTGTAAATATTTTAAGTAAGCTTGTAGAAGCTTGTGTTAGAATATAGTTCATAACAATAGTCCAATGGCGAGGTTTGAACCTACGATCGGTAGTCTATGCCCCAAGCCAATAAATTATTGGCGCTACGTTACCGGCACACCTTTGACAATCGCATAACTGTTGTGCGATTGTCAATTGTTTCGTAGCCAACTAAACTGTTTACCTCCATATAAGCTTATAGGAATCAAAGCAAGACTAAACAGTTGTGCGATAGTTTTGTTTTAGGTGTATGCACGCTCTAACCAATGACGAGAATAAAAACATAAATGAAATTGTTAGTGTTTTGTTATCGTTTATGGACTAAACTTAAATATTCTTTCGTTGCATTTTAGTTGTGGCATGTTTAGTGTCAATCTTAGGTCGGTGGGGACTGAGGGGATGTTCTCCGGGAACCAGGTCACGTGGAAACTGATTCCTTTGACACACCACATCCTCGTCCCGATCAAAGGCGACCGAGTTTTCCAATTTAAAAAGCTCTTCGTTTTGTCTTCAAGACTTTTCTATTCACTCTGTTTGGATTTTAATGCTATCCCTATTTTTTAAAATTCTTTTATTTATTAAATTGATCTATTTGTTAATTTACAGTTTGTATTTTAATTATTAGTTATTTTTTGCGCTTGAAATATAACCTCGAAATGTAATATTTGATTTTATAATGCTATTTGCTACGTAAATTCGTATTTTATAATTACTAACTAGAGGAGAGAAATAGGTTAATTAGAAACGAGTTTTGAATGAGGAAATTCGTCCTACATTTGGCTTGAAGTCTTTTGACGCAGTCGTGCCTACTGCCAACTTCAAATAATTTGTTCAAAGGCGTTAGAATAAAAATTACAAAGATAATATGTATTAATTATATTTTTTATGAATTTTAAGTATAATATAAAATCTCAAAGTCCCGCCAAAATCAATCTAACCGTCTTGAGGTTAAAAGCGCGCACACCTTTGACTAAACTATCGCACAACTCGTTAGTCGCGCTTTGATTATGAGCTTATATGGAGGTAAACACTACTCGACTTTAGTCGTGCAACTAAACAGTTGATTTGCGAAACAATCGACAATCGCACAACAGTTCTAATAAAATATCCACTCAGTATTTATAGAGGCAACATTATTGTGTAGTTTGCACACAAGAATGTTGATTTCTTTATTTAATTATAGTTTATTCGTAATATAAAGTTAGTGAAATGTTAGGGCGAGCACAGATTTAGCTGCGCTGTCCGACCCTCATCCCAGAACTTGTGATGAATCGTGCCGGGCCGCGTCAAACGCATTACCTACAAATTGTTATAAAATTTCACACACACGCCGTTTATATATAACTTTTAAAAATTAGATTCATCCAATAATCCAGTAATTTCCGTATAACGCATTATTACAAACAAGCTGTTGCTCGCAACTTCGTCCGCGTGAAAATAAAAATATAACCTATACACAGATAAATTACCTTTCTAATGGTGAAAGAATTTTAAAATCGGCTCAGTAGTTTTTGAGTTATTTTTTCTCTTTATAATATAATCTTTTCTCTTTATAATATTAGTTAAAAATGTGTTAATTTCTGCTTTATGCAAAGTCATTTTGCAATATAAAAGTAAATTAAATATACCATAATTATATCTAATCACAACGAACATTTATATACTAATTGTTGTTTAATTTATTGTACTCATTGTTATTAACTTAAGTAATTAAGTTACCAACTCAATCTCTTGTTTGATTTATTTTAAACGCAAATCCAACGATCAAAAGTCAATTAGGCGATATTAACCTGAGGGGAGAATTATCGGACGTCACGAAACAATGGAAATACAACCTAAACGATTGGTGATAGAATTTAAATTCGAATATAATCCAGTTTAAATATTGGCTACAAAATGATTGTAGGCCAAAATTAAGTTGATCATTGTGCGGATTTATTTATAATACGTGTGTTGAGTTAAAAAATCTGCGACTTAACTTATAGTTAACTTAATTCTATGACAAAAGATACTTATGAATTCGTTGCATGTAAAGGAAATATTGTATTAAGTTTTTACTGCTCGGCGCCTGGTGACAAATTTTAGCAATTACCGCGTTCCGAGACCCTGCCCCTAAATAATTAAAACTTTAAACGCGGGAAATACTTCTATAATGGAATTCGGACATTACAACTAAATTCGAGGAACATGTGCAATCTTATGTATTACTAGCGATCGCCCGCGACTATGTTCTCGTGAAATAATAAATAAAACAAAAATAAGTACCCTATGTGTTCTTCCAGAATATCCTCTACAACTATAGCAAATTTCATAGAAATCCGTTCAACCGTTTAGGCCACAAACTCTAACAATCCATCCATCTAAACTTTCGCATTTATAACATTAGTACGATGTTGACTTTACAATAAAATTGTATACATATGCGTCACCAGGGGGCGGTAGGAGTTCCGCATAGGTTCAAATGGCTTCTATTATTCTTAGAGCGGGCACAACTTTGACTAAACTATCACACAACTGTTGTGCGATTGTAGATTGTTTTGCAGCCTTCAATTGTTTAGTTGCACAAATAAAAATTGAGCAATGTACCAAAAACGCTCAAAGCAAGACTTTTATTTTTTTATTTTCTGTCAATAAAACCTAATTCCTTGTTAATATATGTATGAGCAATAAGTGTATCTAGCAAGCGCATTATTTACGTAATAGTTTTACTATATCAGAATAACTATTTGAGTTAAGGAAATGCGAGTGAGGCGCGCCCTAATGAGACGTCTACACTAATGAAGTCCCATTCTAAGAGCTTCGTCAATGAAGGCAGTATATAGTGCCAATTAAAAAATATCATAAAAAGTAAAGTTTCTGGTTATTTTATAATTTACCTTTTCAATTTAATATATTTATTAATTAATTGAAAGATTTGATGGATAAAAAAGTGATAGATTGAACGTGACGATGATGAAAGTTAGTAGGAAATTGACAACAAAAACCTGGTGATTTGACCCTATGTAGGTGGGATAAAGCCAGGCAGATGTTGATAATGATGACTTGTATAACAAACAGAAACAAAAATGTAATTTATCGATGTAGTTGTTTCCTACATTCTCTTAACAAATTGTTATACTTGATTTTCTATGCACGTATCGTTGCGTGCCGCTAACTTGCCCTAAATCTTTCTAATGTCAAATTTATTAATATTAACGGCCCTTGGAGGAATCACCGCGCACATGCTAAGTGAAAAATACTTTTGAATGGGCTTTGATTTAACTACCACTTCAGAATAAGATACAAAATATTAAGTTTGTTCAACAAGTGATAGAATTTGATGGTCTATTGAATTATTAAAATTATAATTATTCAGTAACTAGCTGTTCCCGTGCGACTTCATCCGCATAAAATTGTGAAAATTTTATTTTACTGTTTACATGTTTCAAATTATCAATTGCAAATGCCAAAATGACATGACATGATGACAAAGCATGACAAGCTTGCTTCCTGGATGTTGGTAGTAACTTATGGTCTCTTTCCCACATTAGGGTTTTTATCCAAAATATATACTCCCGAAGTTTAATGGCATGAAAACATATAGCCTAAAGCGTGACGTAAGTGTAGGGCTTTTTATTAAAAGAAAAATATGCTGTAATTGCTGACATCTTAGGCAACAAAGAAGTGTGTGTTTACGTTTTATTATAATAGTATAGAAGTATAGATAACAAAAAGTTATTTAATATACGGTAAAAAAGTAAAGTATAAACAGGCTCCTGGTACAATACTATAAGCGAAAGGTATAACTAAACTAAACTATCTCACAACTTGTTTTGTCATGCTCTGATTTCTATCAGCTTATATGAAGGTGTACTCGATTTATATGCAACTAAACAGTTGAATGGGCTGCGAAACAATCGACAATCGCACAACGGTGCGATAGTTTAGTCCGTTTGCTTTTGAAGGCTGTGCTTTAAGCACTCTAGGTTACATGAGATAATATAATCAATGTCTGCTATTTACTGGAAGAGAATTCTCGATGGAATCTTGCAATAATCGCTCCAGTGGAGGAATAAATCAAGCGAGTCTAATTCACTTAGGTATTTGAACACGCTCCGATCCGAGAGGAACAGAGCGGGTTGTTTGGACAACTCATTTTGTTGCTACAATGTATTAAAACGATTGTTGTGTGTTGATTGAAATTGAAATTGAAAAAAAAATGTTTCTTTTAATCTTCTTTTTACTAACACTAAAACTAAAAGAAAAAAATCTTCGTTTTAAATACGATAGTTTAGATGGATAAACGTTTGTTAGAATTTGTAGCCTAAACTGCTAAAAGGTCTGAATAAAATTAGCCATAGATGTACAGGATAGTCTATAAGACATAGGCTACTTATTTTGGTTTCTTTTTAATTTCACGCGAACGGAATCGCGGGCGAAACCTAGTATGTTATAAAAATCAAGATATGTGAAGAATGCGAGACATGAACTCATCTAAAGCAGCAATTTTAATCAATTTTCAAAGATCAACGATAAAGGAATTCCCTCAAGAATTTGTGATGAAGGTTTATTGCTATGAAAAATGATGTCATAAATATGTGACATGTTTGTAGGAATTCGGTCAACTTTATAGAAAAGAAATTGGATCATTGAAAGAATGTTCGATCCCTTATATTTTTATACCAAATTGTTGAGTGATTTTTACAATTTTATTAAGTTTATTAGACAATTTTAAAAGTTGTTACGATTTGAAAAGAAATATGGGAACTTTTTTAATGAAATACGATTGTATGCAGAAGGATATCCGAGTAAAAAAGAAATTTGAACTCTTTATAAAGTTTGACCTCTGCTCGGGAATGGGATATCCGAAACATATACGAATAAATATAACAAGAACATATTGCTATGTTTTTTCAAAGAATGTTAATAAAAAAGCTTTGATAACTCATGGTAAGAGTTTATTTTACTCTAGTAAAAATTTGTCGCAAGAAAATGTGAAATAAAATTTGACAATTCGCAAAATTAACACTTCATTAAACATTTATAAGCACGAAGCTAATACCTTTTGAGTTGTTACATTTAAAATTGATCCTTATTCCTTGTGTGATGTGACTGAAATTGCAACGTATATTTGCAATATAATATCACCACCCAGAGAAATGGAATAGACCTGTAATGTTCATATTATTTGATCCCTAACAAATAAATCAGTTGATAAAGCCTTACCCAAATAAATCCCTAATGATAAATTAATATAAATTTACATAACCCTAAGTAATTGGGTTATTTTATGATATTTTATTGTTTAAATATATTTGAGAAACATGGCATTATTGGTGGGGGCCAGACTAATTACGTGCCGATGATATGAAAGAGCATCTGAAACCGACGTTCATGGTTACGAAGCTCTAATTTAGAAGCGAGAGAAATAAGGACCACGGCAAGTGGTCCGTGGTCTTTGTCTGATCTTTCTGGTGTCTCGTGGTCTTTCTGGTATTACGTGAGTTTTGTCGTTTATTGTTTAAAGATGTTACATGAATCTAATTACATGTCAGTTTATTGATTGAATGATAGAGGTCTACTAGAAAGTCTAGGAAGTTCTAGAATAAATTAAGCTCATACTCTTACAGATATTATAAATGTATAAGGGTCTATCCCACCACTGGCTGATAGAGACTCAGATAGCTTAAAAACAACTGTCAGATAAGGTAACCAAATCCGCTATTTCCATCAAATATGTTACACGTTCGATTGTTATCAGACAACTTACAATTTGGCGGGACAGGCCCAAAGTTTAGTTCGATGGATGTTTATAGTTTGTAGCCTAAACTGCTGAACGGATCTGGATGAAATTTGACATAGATGTTGAGTGTAGCATGGATCATCACAATGGCTACTTACTTTTGTTTTTTTTTAATTGCACGCGGGTGAAGTCGATAAATTATGAAATTGGAGTATTAATGATGTTGAGAACAAGGTAAGCATGTAGGCGTTTGTAAATTGTACTAAAGTGTTGATACGAAGGCGTGGGCGCGGTCGAGGGCGAAGGCGCTAATTATTCTGAGCGCGTAATGAAAGCCTCGCGGGAACAGTAATTACAGTCAGACATACCGCATACTCCAGTATTGCCCATGAAAGTGGTTGTTTTTGTGGCTGCCACAGATGTTTTTAAATTATGATTTTGTAATTTTAACACTTATATCAGCATTACTTAGCAACCAGCTTTCAATTTGCCGTAAATAGCAGTTTTTAGAATGTCCATCATAATATTATAAATACCAAAGTTTAGATGGATGGATGTTTGTTAGAGTTTGTATCCTAAATGGCTGAACGCATTTCGATGAAATTTGGTATAGATGTAGAGGATAGTCTGGAAGTTCTTCCATGTGTTCACATAGGCTATTCACTTTAGATTTTTTTTAACTCCACGCGGACGGAGTCGCAGGCGAAAGCTAGTTTAAATATAAATTTAGGAAAGGAGAGAACGAAAACAACAAAATAAAAAAGATCAATATTATATTTTCTAAGCCCATCACATAAATCAGATCAATGAAGTAACACAAACTAGTACAAACTTATTCAAACTTAACACTCACCTAAGACCCAGTCACAAATATTCTAAGCTAAGAAACAATATAAGTTATCTAGAAAGAAAGAAATTTACTTTCTCTAAGTTATCTAATGATTATTTTATTTGGTACTGGCCTTCGTGTTACATTAAACATTAAGTACTAAATAAAGCTACAATAATAAATAAAAAATCAAAATCTAAACAATTTATTGACGGTAACTTATATTTGCACTGTTCTTTGATTTTCAACCATACTTGTAACAACATTAAGATCAGTTTTGCTCGTATCCTTATTCTTATCTTTTTCTGAAAGAATTCTATTAATAATATTAGCGCAATCTTTATTTTCGATAATAGTGATGTGGTTCCCTTCTAGATTGTGTACAGTAACTTGACCCTCAGTATATTTGTCGAGGCCGTAGTTTTCCTCGCAGGTCATAAATGGAGGGGGGTCTTTAGGTCTTAGAAGGAATATTGGGGCTGAGAGCTTTTTCTCTAAAGGTTTGTGGTCTAACACCATTTTGAGTCTATCAAAGCTGGCCGCAGCGACCGCGGCTACAAAGCTCTCGGAATATCTATGCTGTACTGAGGATACTTTTGCTGCGTGTTTGATTCTTTCGTCGTAGGATTCTATTTGGTTGAGTTTGGTCATGAGGTCCTTGGTGACGTCATCGTTGGGGGCGATGATCTCTAAGGTGTGGCAGATGAGGCTGTTCTGCAGCAGCACGTCGTCTTTGGTGTCCAGCGTCTGAGTGAGCAGACCGTACAGGAAGTCCGGCGCTCCGTCGATACAGAATACTATACCTTTGTGACCTGGAATATATTAACAAATATTTACTAATCTTACTAATATTATAAATGCGAAAGTTTGGATGGATGAATGGATGGATGGATGTCAGAGTTGGTAGCTTACTGAACGGATCTCGA
>NW_013524935.1:5504669-5507467 GCF_000836215.1 Papilio polytes
CGCCCCACTGCACAGCGAGGGCTGGCAGACACAGTTTCTTCCTCCACTCGCAGATCCTCTCCATCACGGAGTTCGAGAGACCGTAGTTGGTTTGTCCGGCGTTGCCGCGCCCGCACGAGACAGACGAAAATATTACAAAGTCCCTGTTAAAAGTAAATTTAATTATTATAATTAAATGTAAAGAGTAAAGAAATGATTGGCTTTACAAGAATTCTTGCATAGTAGTTGTTTTCTTCCAAGTTTCGTTCTATTTCGGTATGTTCTAAGGTTTACAGTCTAAACTCACTTCAATCCAGGGCAAAGTTTCCTCGATAATTTGTCCAAATTCATAGTGGCGAGCGCTTTCGGTGCAAACGATGTTTTGAACGTCTCCGGCGTCTGGTTCTGGAATATGGAGTCCTTGAGGATGACGGCGAGGTTGAAGATCGCCTCCACGGGGCCCATGGAGTTGGCCATCTTCAGCATTTCCTCACATCCAGCTTCCGTCACCACGTCGTGAGTGGAGATGCGAACATCGGCGCCGTAGCCAGTCCACGCTCTAAAACACACATTTTTTTTACTTTCCCTCTCAAAGCCTTCAATCATCACTAAAAATATGACACCCTAATTGTTAACTCTAACTGTACATTGGTTATTACAATTAAAACTTCATAAAAATTGCTTATGCTTGTTAAATAAAGATGGTGTGTAAGAATACTTGGTGTTTACCTGATCCTGCTGGACTGGTACCCGTTGGTGATTCCCCTGCGCGAGGTGAGCAGCACCTTCCTGGCGCCGCGCATGATGAGCCAGTCCGCCAGCTCCAGGCCGAAGCCGCCCAGCCCGCCCACCACCACGTACACCAGCTCATCCTGGCAGGTATACCTACGTACACACGTTATATAAACTCTAAATGTTATTATGTAGAAACAGTCAGAAGACCATGCGTTAAGAGGGATGTGAGGTGTTACAAGAAGGCATAATTAGAAAGGGAAGGGAATTGAAAAATTGTATATTAGAGAATGTTTGAAAGTAGCGCCAGTGGCAGAGAACTTGAGAAGCAAAAGGTTAGTTTGGTATGGACATGTTATGCGACAAAACGGGGATATAAAAAAAAGTATTTTGAATAAGGATGTTGTAGTATATTGAATAAGGATGGTTACAAAAGTAGAGGAAGACCGAAGAAAGAATGGATAGATTTTGTGCAAGAAGGAAAGTATCTCTACTTTCCATCCAAAACCGAAGAGAGAATG
This sequence comes from Papilio polytes, assembly GCF_000836215.1. Lineage (NCBI taxonomy): Eukaryota > Metazoa > Arthropoda > Insecta > Lepidoptera > Papilionidae > Papilio > Papilio polytes. The sequence continues at coordinate 5,505,902 of NW_013524935.1, forward strand.
GATGGATTTTATGCAAGAGGATATCCTTAAGAAGGGAGTGGATCCAGTTATGAAGGTTGATAAAAGTGTATCGAAGAGCAGCACATACTGTGCCGACTCTTCTTAGGGTTAAGGGCAAGTTCATGATAAGAAATGGTCAGAAGAACATAGGATGAGGTGAATCGGCATAGCCTTTAAATAACTTTTTAAAATAATTAAACTAAAAGTTACCTTGGAACTGCATCCATCAGTATGGGCGTAGGTTTAACTGGTCGGTTGCTGCGCTCTTCGTCACGGATTTTCACGATTACCTAAAAAAAAGCTATACAGTCAAAGCACTGAAATATTCACTATTCAGTAACAAGATTGGAGAGATATAGATATAATTTTTTTTTCTTTATAACATAAGGTAGCAAACGAGCATTGGCCACCTGAAAACGCCAAAATGGCGAAGCGACCGCTGCCCATAGACATCCGCAATTGCAGATGCGTTGCCTACCCTTATCCGACAGAGGAGGAGACGCACATAAAGAGTATATTTCCCCTTCCTATGCATCTCCTCCACTGTCAAATCCACTTCCTCTTCCCAACCTCTCCTTATAAGAAAAGGGTGGTAAAGAGAAAGCGACTTAAATTAGGCCTCCGGCACCACACTCATCAGACGAAACACGGAATTGTTTCTATTTCACGCCTGTCTTCTGTGTGGTCGTGGTATTTCACCGGATGTGCCGGCCTATTCGTGCTAAGATGTTAAAGCGGGCACTACCACTGTGAAATTCAAAGTTGTGTGTGTATAATGACCTTGCCGATGTGTTTTCCGGCCGCCATGTATCTGAAGGCTTGTTCCACTTCATCCTTCTCGAAGATGCAATAAGTGAGAGGTCTCACAGCGCCGCTCTCGATACCGGTCAGCAGAAGATCTTGCAGTTTCTAAAAAAATACATTCCCATGTAATCGCAAAGATTCTTATAAAAAGAATTATTACTATGTTTTTGTTTAGCATATATACCACGAATCTTGTGATTTTTTTTTATTTCACTGACCTTCCTGAACTCGACGTTCTGATCAAAGATGTAGTCCAACATGATGCCGTGGAAGGAGGTCTCCTTGAGGAAGTAGTACATGCCGATGGGCGTGTTGTTGCTGATGTCGAACTTGCCAATCTCTAAGAAGCGGCCGCGGTAACCTAGGCAACGCACCGACGCCTGGGAACATCAACAAGCCAGCTATGAAGTCTGGAAATATGCAGTCGAGAATGTAAATTCCAATTTTGATTTTGGTTTTTTATTTTACCTGCAATTTCTCATCGGCCAGGGAATTCAGAACAACATCAACACCCTTCCCTTTGGTTTCGCGTCTGATCATGTCTTCGAATGATGTGTCTCGAGAGTTGCCAATGTGACTATCTGTTGAAAAAAAAGAATTACCACACCAATCTATATAACATATTCGATTTAGCTATAGATTTCCGCAAACCTTTGAGTTGTGGGAAAAGTTTCTTGATGAAGGCCCTCTTCTCGGGAGTGCCGACTGTGGTGAAAACCTCGCAGCCGTAGTGCAGCGCCACGTTGATGGCGGCTTGCCCCA
>NW_013524935.1:5507868-5512601 GCF_000836215.1 Papilio polytes
AAACGTACAAATGCATAGTAAACAGTTCCGTAAGCTACAGGCACGCTGCAAGCCTCCTCAAATGTCCATTCATCAGGGATGCTCCACATCAGGATCTTGTCTCCGGCGACCACGTTGGCCATGCCGCTGTTGCGGACCATGGCCATCACACGAGAACCACTGCAAAATTAACAAACATTTTTTATAACATTACTGTTTCTTGAGACTGCGTCCGCGTGGGAAAAACAGCCTTTAATACTTAGTGATAATATAGCTTTTTAATGGTGCAAGAAGTCCTGAAATTGGCGTTTTTGAGTTATTTCAATATATACAAAAATCCAAATCTTTCCTCTTTATAATATTAGTACAGACGAATAAAAGTAACTTATTCCTAAATAAAAATGTATGTAAGTAATAGTAAGTTACTTAGGAGTTCTGCCAACAACTTCGAAGCCCTGCACACACTCCTGGTTGAGTCTGCCGCGAGCCACCGCGTCCACCGTCACACGGCCCATCGCTGTCATGACGTCACGGAAGTTCAAAGCAGCGCAGTACACCTGAAAATATACTTTACTGTGTAACTATTTCATAAAAATGCAAATTAATTGATCAGAGTTTTTCATACTTGAATGAGAATTTTGTCTGGATTTTTGAATTGATGATTCTCTTTGAGGTTTCCTTGTAACCATTTCATTGAAGAGAGATCTCCGATAGTTGTCGTGTTGACATAAGCGTGTGCGGCTTTCACTGTTTCTAAATCTCCCAATAGCAAATGACGATATGTTCCCCATTGACCCTGAAAAATCAAATCAAGAATCACAATTGTCTATAACGTGGTTGCATACAAATTGTTAATTTGCTTGTAACTCACGTCTTGGTAAACATTCAATGCTAAATCTTTATCCAATTGTTCTTCATAGAATTCCAAATCTGGGTTAAAAGCTGGAGCAGATGGGTCGGCTATGAGTAGACCGTAAACAATTTCGCCTCCAGGCTCTCTTCTTAGACAATTGACTAGACCCAAAAGACCGTTAATAGGCTCATCTTGACTGTAAAGCACTAATTTCTGACCCTCTTTTAGTTCATCCTTGACTTTGTCGATCCAAGAGAATTCCTGGTCTGCTGCCATAATTCTAAAGAATTTAGCTGGTTTAGCACCAATTCTTTTCCTGAACATCACGACGTATTCTATCCCAGTATCGTGGATTGTCACTATATCGTATTTCCCGTAGTAATCTTTTGGATTAGGACGTTCTTTTTCACGACTAATAATAAAGCATTTGTCTCTCAATGTAGACACAGCTTGTTGAAGGAGCTGAAAATTTTATTTAAATAGTGAATAGTACATTTATGACAAACTAGCTTTCGCCCGCGACATTGTCTGCGTGGGATTAAAAAAATTAAAGTAAGTAACCTATGTGATCTTCCAGACTATCATCTTCTATGCCAAATTTAATCGAGAGTTAAGCAATTTAGATACCAACTCTAACAAACATCCATCCATCTAAATATTTGCATTTAATATTAGTCAGAATAAGATGCTTTTCTTAGTAAGAATTTATTTACGTACCTCTGGTCTTTGTAATAGATTAGCTCCAACGAAGATAACAGTATTGCTTTCTCCGATTAATTTTTTATTTTCTACTGTAATATGTGAAGGCATTTCCAGTTGTTCCTCAGTGATGACTATCAGTTCAGCTTGCACCAGCGGCAGGTCTCCGAGCACGTCGGCCACCGTCTCCATAACTGGACTTAATTCGTTATTCTTGTATTCCTCATCAACAATCTCAATGCTTTTCACTTTATATGTCTGTATATTTTCGAGAATAATTTGGATATCAGCACGTAGAATATCTTCCATCTATAAACAATTATGACAACTTAGTAAGTGAAAATGAAAAATTCTCAAATCAGACTTTACTGCAAAATTGCGTATTTTACCTTCATCTTGTTTTTACCAAAGTTAGCGACAAATTCATTTTTCTCAAGAACAGGAACACCTAATGGTATCTTCTTTGATATTGGTGTGGCATGAAGACCTCTGATTTCAACACCTCCAGCTCTGAAAATTACATTAAATAAATAAATCAAAGTAAACAGAAAATACTCCAATTAAGAATTTTCCTCATGAACATACCTGATAACATCCACATCTGGGTAGACGCGTATTTCAAACGTCTGTCTGTTGGAGTCAGGGTTCATGTTGGAGATGGCGTTGTAGTGCATGGCCGCGTCGATGCACATCTTCTCTATCCTGGTGGGCACGAAGAGTCCGCGCGTGTCCTGGCCCACGATCTTGAGCTGCAGCATGCAGTCCATGAAGGTGACCCAGTTGTTGAGCCAGGCGAGGCGGCCGCGGGTACCCTCCACGTTACAACCGACCACGCCACGGAACAGACCACTGGAATAGATTGTATATTTATTATTTCGTTTTTAAGTTCACACCAACTTCATATACCTCTGATTACTCAAATAAATGTTAGAGCCGCGGTGTCAGGAATGCAAGTTGCACTAATGATAGCTGAACTTCTAAAGATGTCACCTTAAGAAGAAGAGCCACAACTGAAGTTAGATAGCTTTTAGAGATTGTCATATATCGATAAACTAATTTTAGAAGCTCATTTGAATGTAAATGTGGTTGATGGCCAAATAATTGGTCAATTTGCTTCAAAATTGAACATTGAACCCGAGGCTATAATTACAGTTATAAAAGAGGAACTAAACGTAACGTTTGATATTAGTTAATTGAGAGCGTCAGGCTCAGGGGTTTGAGCACTTGACTACACAGGTGCTGGGTTCGAATCCTACCGTAACAATCTGATTTTCCAATTACATACGTAGATTTATCTGACGGTCTTACGGTAAAGGAAACCATATCACATATCTGCGAAGAAATTCAAAGACAAGTATGTAGTGCTGCAGTGCAGGTTGACTAACACCTGGTCACTAACTTAGGGTAGTCTCTCCCTCAGTAGTGACGTAAAGCTGGTTATGATTAGTAAATTGTATATTTAACCTATATTGGTAGCCTCGAAGCCTTAATTCCTTGTAGAAGTCTTTAGTGAGCATGTGCTTGACATCAGGGCCGGTGGCCTCGTGCGGCGCGGCCAGCACGCGGTAATCTTCTCCTACGTTCTTCTTGGCGTAGATGCGACCTGTCACTATTGATGCACCGCTCTCTACAATCTATGATAGAAAAAAAATAAACAAACATTGAATTGACAAAGAGATTCCAAAAAATGTAGAAGGAAGGTGTTAATTACACTTTACTTGAGACATTTTTTACATTATCTAACACTATTTATTGATATTCTCAAAATTACATGTCCCTTAATTGTATTTTATTTGCCAATAGGTATTTGGAAAAAATATTTTGTGACACTGTTTACTTTATTTATAACAAAAGATGGAGCTTATTATAATTTTGAAAAAGACACGAGGTAGCACTAAACTTGACAAAACAGCACCTTTTAAAGAAGTTACCGGTGAAAAAATTTTGTTTACCGTCTAGTCTATACATTTCTTAACATCTCATTAGGAAATGAAAAACATTATATCGATAGAACATATTCTAACCTCAAAGTTGCCGCTGCCCTTCTGTATCATGACGATAAACTCCAAGTTACCATCTTTAGGTATGTTTGTAGCTCTCTGGAAGCGAACGTTCTCGAAGACGACGGACACTTCAGTGTAGAGTTCACCCATCATCATCCCCAGCGTCTCCCACACCAGCACCAGGTAGCCGGTGGCAGGGTATAGGTTGCGACCTGGGATATATTACCATATTACACTGCAGAATTTTTTATATGAAAGGGGGGTGAGCAGTAAGAACACAGATGTGGTCAACGACGCCCATGGACTTCCGCAACACCAGAAGAACTACAGATGCGTTGCCGGCCTTTGGGGAAATTGTAGGCTTGCTTCTTGAAGGACCCTAACTAGTATTGATTTGAAAATACCGCTGAGAACAGACCGTTTTGCAACGTGGCAGAAAGTAACAAAGACAGACTTAAGTACGTTTTGACTTAGAATAGCTGAAAATAGAGGAATATACCAGAGAACAAAATTACCATCAACAACGTGTCCGGCCATGTACTCGCTGTCTTCATCAACAATCGACATTCTAACTGTTCTTTCTCCGGATTTCATTTTCTCTTGGGCCTTATATGATGTTACATACCTAAAAGTTCACAGGATAATGTCAAAACACATAAAAATATTTTAGAAAATAATACAAGTTTGAAGATATTCAATTGTTTTCTATAATATACTTTATTTTAACTCTGTAAAGATACGAAATGAGTATATTAGAGGAAGTTTGAGAGTAATCCCAGTGGTTGAGAAAATAAGGAGTAAAAGGTTAGAGTGGGGGCATGTTATGAGAAGGGATGAATCGCATGTGACAAGAAGGACGTTAGTTATGAATATGGAGGGGTGCATCGGTAGAGGTAGAGGTAGAAAGAGATGGATGTATTGCGTGAAATGTCACATGATGAAGAAGAGAGTGATGACTGAGATGACGGATGATAGAGTTATTTGGAGGACGAAAACCCGGTGCGCCGACACTACGGGAGTTGGATAAGGCAAGGTAGATGATGATGGTAACATACTCTGTAAAGTTAAATGCAATAATGATATTGTCACTTGTAAATATAATATAAGCTGAATCTCACCAATCTTCGCTGTGTTCCCACTCGACGAGGTGCGAGAGCATGGGCGTGCCTTGCGACACGGGGAACGCCACGGGCGGGTAC
>NW_013524935.1:5512663-5516937 GCF_000836215.1 Papilio polytes
TTTGTATTTTTGTTTGTATTGAAATAACTCAAAAACTACTGGGGGATTTTAAAAATTCTTTCAACTAATAAAATTTACGTTATAGCTGAGTAGCATGGCCCATGATTTTTGTTATTTTTTAATTTCTCGAACGAAGTCGCGAGCAAGAGCTAATTTGAAATTTCTCTAAATCTAAATCTTTTTTTAAAGACCAAATCTTTATTAATATTTAAATTTATTAAAGCGCAATATTAGTGGCCAGTATACAAACTCTGGCCATCAAAGAGGTCGAAACTTAGGGACTGTCCGACTGTAAATTGTCTAACAATTCATCATGTAAAATATTTTATGGAAATATCGGATTCTGTTCACTTGTCTAATAGTGACGTCATTTTAAGCTATCTGAATTACTTACACCAGTGATGGGACAGGCGAAGATGACTTACTTTCCTAAAGCGGTGAAGAGAACTTGTACATTATCTTCGTGTTTCCTCTGCGTGAGGGCGACATTGATCACCTCCTCGGGCAGGGCGCGGCGCAGGATGGCCTGCAGCAGGCCGTGCGGCGCGATCTCTATCGTGATCGCATTGGGCTGGATGAGACGCGCTGTCTCCTCGAATAGCACTGGACTCTGAAGGATTCAGACATAGACATGAGAAGGGGTCATAATTGTAGTCCCTTTACCTTTACACCCCTTTCTTAAGAGGAAAAGATGGGAAGGAAAAGTGCATTTAACCTGGGAGGAGATGAGTAGAAAGGGAAAATGTCCTCTTTATGTGCATCTTCGTCGATTAACGGTATCCAACACACACTGGTGGCCGCTTTTTAAAAAAAGCAACCATTAGACAAATCAAGAAGTCAGTATACGGTCTGTGGTTATCAGATCTATGGTAACTGACGATGGATTCATTTAAGAAATCGATTATTAAAATTAGTCATATATTAACAATGTCAAACAGCAAGTGATAATTTAAAAACTAACAGCATCAAAAAGCAAGTTGCTAAGTAAAAGTACAATCGCGGAAATCTGCGATGTCCCATTTCGGGAAAAAATGCCTTGTTTATTACGAGACAAATTCTGCCTTCTACTAATAACTAAATTAGATACCAGTGAGTGCAAACAAAGGGATAATAAAAAAAACGCCGTATAGCACTAACCGATTTTTTTTTCCTACAGACACATTTATAAGCTGCGTTGTATTGTTTATTCCGCTCTTTTCCAAATGTTCAATGGATTATAGCTTTTATGGAATACCGACAGTTTCCCTGATTGTACTAATATTCAAAAACATCTTACCAATAAATTATTAGTGTGATATTCTGCAGAAGAGAACTCAGCTCTGGGGTCTTTCCACAGCGCCTGTGGTACTGAAGTCGAGACCCAGCGCTCAGACCTAGGTTTAGGGTCCTTGATCACTTCGCGCAGGTATTTCAGTAATTTAGGACCTGGAATATAATGTATTTATTGATACTAGTTATGGAAAATAAAGAATTTGGATTTAAATCTAAGATTTAAAAAAAATGTGTATTGAGAACATTAGTTTTTGCTTGTGTCACAAAGACATTTAAAATATATAGACTAGACATGATGAGTTTTTTTCACCGGTAACTTCTTTGAAAGGTACTAAGTTAGTTTAGTGCCACCTCATAATTGTATTGACATTTTACAAAACATTTCACAAAATTATAATAAGCGTTTTATCATAAAAAAAGAGTGTCATAAAATAAAATATTAACATTTAAAATATAATTTAGTGACATACATTGGTAATTAATTATAATACAATTATTAATATCGATTTGTTAGAGGATTTATCAAGAAGTAGCGTTAGATTATGTGTAAAATGTCTCTAGTAAAGTGTTAATTATGCTTGGTCTATATTTTTATCTGTTTGTCGTGTAACACAATACTTACCAGCTTCAGCGATGTATCTGGAGTGGTAGGCGATGTTGGAGCAGGGCACCTCCTTGGCGAAGACTCCCTGCTGGCTCAGCTGAGACACGAACTGCTTCATGACGTCAGCAGGACCCGAGATGGTGCTGGAGTCGGGTCCGTTGTGACACGCCACCTCGATCTCCGGCGGACACATCGATTTGATCTGTTCGTAGAATTTGAGGTCCATAATGGTAAATGCAACTTTTTGAAGAAAAATTAATTGATAATAATGTGAATTAATAGATTTAAAGCGGCAGATATGTTTCTATTATTAGTTCCTGCGGTACCAGGTGTAACACACCTGGTGCTTTAGACCTGGTTTCGTTTTCAACATGTTAAATATATCTAGCTTTAGTATTCTCACCGAATTCCATCAAATTTCATCAAGATCTGTGCAGCAGTTTAGGATACAAACTCTAACAAACATCCATTTAAACTTTCGCATTTATGATATTAGTAAGAAGCAAGATGAGTTTATAGAAGAAGATAAGAAGGAGCTTTTGCCCAGCAGTGGGCGTCATTTGGCTGAATAAAGAAGATAAGATTAGAGGGAGTGTTACCTGGTTGTATCCCAGTCCCACCGCAGCCATAGAACCCTTGATGAAGGGTGTCTCAATGGAGGCGAGGCCGCGGCTGAAGGCGGACAGGATCATTTCCTCAGCAGAGAAGCAGCCGTCGGCGTACGCGCAGCCCAGCTCCCCCACACTGTGCCCTGGGAACAATACGACACTTAGGGCCTGTCCCTATCTTGTTAATTGTTAGATAACAATCCAACGTTTAAATATGTGATAGAAGTATCACATTTTGGTCCTCTATCTGACAGTTACGTCACTTTTAATCTTTCTGAGCCTCTATCAGCCAGTGGTGAGGCCCTAAAAGACCAAAGAAGGAATGGATTGTGTAAAAGATACAGAAGGGAGTAAATTCAGATATGTCATGATAGAAATGTATAGAATATAGAATTGACCCTAGTTAGTGACCAGGTCTTAGTCAACCTGCTCTGCAGCACTTCACACATATCTTTGAATTTCTTCGCAGATATGTGCATCACGATGTTTTCCTTCACCGTAAGAACGTCGGGTTAATTATGCATGGAATTCAAAAATCATAGGTACAGCGGGTTTCGAACCCAAGACCTGTAGATTACAAGTCAAGTGCTTAAACCACTGACGTTCTGGAATAGACATTGTGATTGTATGAAATAGGTTATAGGGAGAAGGGCAGGTGGATAAAATTGGGCGAGTGTTCTTACCAATAATATGGTCAGGTTGTATGCCGACAGCTCGGAGCACGTCGGTGAGGCCGACCTGCACAGCCGCGATACCGACGAACGAGTTCAGGATGTTGTCGTATATTGTAGGGTCAGGGTCCGTTATTATCTTTGTCAGGTTAATGCCTTTCGGTTCCAACACTTTGTGACATCTAGAACGAATTAAGTTAAAATTGATAGAAGTTAACATTAAAATAAAAATAAATGTCCAAAAAGACTTCAAATAATATATAGAAGTTGACACTGCAATTGAGATATTTTTGAATTAATCTAATGATAGGTCTTTAAAACCACACGTTTATATTTAAATATTTTCTTTTACACTGTTTAGTTTATTTTATAACAAAAGATCTTATAGTTTTGGAAAAAAAATTATAACACTAAAAGAACATGAGGTGGCACTTGACAACATAGTACCTATCAAAGAAGTTACCAGTGAAATGTTCACTATGTCCAGTCTATATCTTGGTTACGCCACTTGAAGGACAGCTGGAATTTTGTCATCTACTGAGGTAAAAAACAGTGTAGTTTCTTGACTAACTTTTGTATGGCGGCTGCGAAGACCGGGATCCTCATGAGGCTTGCGGCCATGGCGGGCCACTGCGACCCCATGCCGGAGTACACGAACCACACAGGTCTGCGCACGCCCGAGAAGTACTGGATGTCGCGCGACACGCTCACACTCCTCGTTGGAGTCGACTCTATATTACGTCAATTTGTAACACTTTAATCTTGTAATACTTGATACTAGCTGTATCTCGCGACTTTGTCTCAGTGAAATAAAAAATAATATTGTGTCTATGTTATTAGATAACGTAGCTTTTTAATGGCCCAGTAGTTTTTGAGTTCTTTCAATACATACGAAAATGCAAATATTTCCTCTTTATGGTTACTAGCTGTTGCTTGCGACTTCGTCCGCGTGAAATTAAAAATATTGCCAATGTTACTCACAGAAAAATAATCTTTTTAATGGTGAAAGAATTTTTGTAATCGGCCCAATAATTTTTACGTAAATCGAATACATACAAAAAACCAATAATCCCATTTTTCCCCTTTATAATATTAGTATAGATAAAACGTTTTTTTTTT
>NW_013524935.1:5517068-5524516 GCF_000836215.1 Papilio polytes
CTGCGGGACTGCAGCTCGTCCAGCAGCCGCGCCGCCGCCGCCTCCGTGCGCCCCGACACACACACCAGCCGCGGCAAGTCGTCGCAAGGCAGACCATTGTTCACCTTCAAGTGTATTGGTTTTATTGTACTAGTACCTAAGACATCTTCTTCCTTATCCTACTCCGGGTTTTCGTTAATAACTCTATTATACGTCTTCTCAGTCTCTTCTTGATCATCCTTTCATGCAATCCATCTCTGTCTACCTCTACCGATGTACACACTCATAATTAATGTTCTTATTGCGATTCATCCCTCCTCATGACATGCCTCATGAACCATTTATTCCTTACTTTCTACCACTGGACCTTCTCTCAAACTTACTTTAATATAATCTAAATATAAATAACTAACTATATAAGAGCATTGGTGGCTCAGGGTTTAAGCACATGACTTGTAATCTACAGATCTTGGATGGATCCCGCTGTACCAATGTGATTTTCGCTTTTTACAATTTTCATATGTACATAATTTACCCGACGTTCTTACGGTGAAGGAAAACATCGCGATACCTGCACATAACGGCGGAGAATTTCAAAGATATATGTGAAGTCCACCCGCAGTGCAGCATGGTTGACTATGTCCTAGTCACCCTAACTTAGGGTTTTTTTATAGCATAAGGTGGAAAACGAGCAACTGGCCATCTCAATCCGCCAAAATGGCGAAGCGACCGCTGCCCATAGACATCCGCAATTGCAGATGCGTTGCCTAACCTTATTCAACGGAGGAGGAGACGCACATAAAGAGGATATTTCCACTTCCTATGCATCTCCTCCACCGTCAAATCCACTTCCTCTTCCCATCCTCTCCTTATAAGAAAAGGGTGGCAAGAGAAAGAGACTTAAATTAGGCCTCCGGCACGTGATCGTGGTCGTGATGATCGTGGTGGCGAGCCGGCCCTGCAGTGCGAAGATGTTAAAGCGGGCTCTACCACTGTAAAGGGTAGGCTCCGAACTCAGTGGGGACGTACAGCCGGTGATGTAATGTTTTCTTTATACCTTCTGTTTGGCGACGTTCTTGAGCAGCACGTGAGCGTTGGCGCCGCCGAAGCCGAAGCTGTTGATGCCGGAGAGGCCGCGCCGCCAGCGCTGCTTCTCCGTCACCACCTGCAGGCGGCCCGCGCTCAGCGCCGCCACGCCCTCGCGCGCCACCTTGTAGTTCAAGTTGGGGGGGATGTAGCCGGTGCTGTATGCTATGCACATCTGGAAACACCATATAAAGACACTTATGTATACATCTATACCAAGGATTGTGAACATTTATACATCAACTAGCTTTCGCCCGCGACTCTGTCTGTGTGGAGTTTAAAAAAACAAAAGTTGGTAGACTATGTGTTCTTCCCTTCTATCCTCTACGTCTATGACAAATTTCATTGAGGTCCATTCAGCCGTTTAGGCAACAAACTCTAACAAACATCCATCTATCTAAACCTTCACATTTATAATATTAGTAAGATGTGCCATTTTTTAAATATTTAATGCAGTCTTAGACGTGTTCTCGAATAATTTTGATTATCTGGTAATTTTTCGTAATGTTTTCATGATTTTCGACGTACCAATTATGACACGCGTGAGTTATATAGACGAAGTCGTATAATAAAATTGGAGAGTCTGTAAAATCAAAAAAAAAAACAGATTTCAAGAAGATAGTGCAGGAATAGCAAAGAAGATACATTAGTGAAAGAAATGGTTTACTAACTTTAGCGATGGAACAAAGTCCGGAGGCGGGCTCGCTGTGGCCGAGGTTGGACTTGATGGAGCCGATCATGAGCGGCTCGGAGCGGCCCGTGCAGAACACCTCTTCGATGGCCAGCAACTCCTCAGGGTCTCCCACACGGGTTCCTGTACAATGGATTTGATCTAGACCAGTCTAGACTGCACATAACTATGACGATTTTAGAAGAACATACATCACAAATTGCAATATACGAGTACTTATCAAGATGTTGTATTATTATTTTGATATTTAAAGCGCACACTTTTGACTAAACTATCGCACAATGTTTAGCTGTTTTAATTCCTATGAGAGTATATAGAGATACATTACTCGATTTTTAGTTGTGCAACTAAACAGTTGCATTGCAAAACAATCCTTAATCGCATAACAGTTGTGCGATAGTTTAGTCAAACGTCTACCTCTACCAGTTTAGTCAAAGCGCGATCTTAAGAACAGAAAACAAAATCTTGTTAAAAATTATAATTCTTACAGTAATTCTGAAAAATGTCCAGGAACTATTAGGTTCCACGGCTGTCCTGGTCTATACAATGGTGGAAGATAAAATGTTGGGTTTGCTAATGGAAAAGCAGCACGGATTTAGTTCGTCGAAGATCTTAGAGTCTTAGAAGATATCGTAAAGTGTTGGTATACAGACCAGTGCCGTGAGCTTCTACGAACTCAAGTGAAGATGGCGGTATAGAGCACTCCTCGTAGAACTCATTGAGGAGCAGCTTCTGGATCTGGCCAGCAGGGTACGTGATGCCCTGCTCCTTGTAGCCGTCGCAGTTGGTCTTCGCGTGGAGGAGCTGAGCGTATACTCTGCAAGGATAACCTCAGATTCTATTTATTTGATGAGGGGACTTTGGGATGTTTTGATTTACACTATTCTTGTGTATTGTGTGGACAAGAGATCTGGCAGAGTCAGAAATATATCTAGTATCCCTCGTGTTCGGACAAATATCTTTAAAATTGGTGACAACATTTTTTTTTCTAATGGTGTATTTGAAGCTGATGTGAATATAATAAAAACAGTTAATAAGAAACGTAGATCTTAATAAAATCTTGATTTAAATTCATTTGTTTTGTGTTGACATTTGTACTATTTTTCTTAGAATAAAATGAACAGCAACGTCTAATTCTGAGAACAATCTTATCATATAACATGATTTCAAATTAAAATAAAATAACAAATATAGTTTTTGCAACATTGTCACTGTTATCAATTCCCACATCAAACAATTAGAAATTCCTTAAATAAATTCGAAACAATTATTTACATTATTATATTAAGTTTTTGTATATTCATTACCTTCTGGAATCCTTTGCTTTTTGTAGAAAACATACAACAATCGCTTCAGAGCGCGCGTAGCCGTTTGCACTGTTGTCGAAACTCTTACAGCGGCCATCAGGCGACAGCACTCCCAATCTAGTAGAGAAAACAGTTAATGTTTACTACCTATAATAAAGAAAATGTAAAGTACATATTGAGCGGACCCTTCGCAAGGACAAGGGCAGTTTATGACCATAAGATAGCAAGTAAAGAGACTTGGAATCTTAGAAATCTGTACTCAATATAATGAAGCGTAAACACACACTTCTTACTTATGTAGGAAGTCAGAAATCACAGTATATTTATTTGTATTCACGCTTTTTCACGTTATTAAACATAGGTTAAATCATTTGAAAAAAAAAACCACCATGCGAGAAAGGGACAAATACTAAGCAATAGCATCAAAGATGCAGGTTTTCCATGGAAACGGTAATCGTTATCAAATGTCAATGGCCTTCATAGTCATTTGAGCATTTGAATTTTGACATTTGCAATAGAAATTTTCACAAATTACAGTTAAAAACACGCGAAAGCCACACAGGAAGAGCTAGTCAATAATCTTCGACACAATAAGGATTTCACACGTTACCTGGAGAACTGTAGTGAAACATAAGGGTGCAGACAGAGGTTGGATCCGCCGACGATAGCGGCGTCGCAGTGGCCGTCGCGGATTGCGCGGAAGGCGTGCTCCAGCGCGTACAGCGAGCTGGAGCACGCCGAGTCCACCGTGTACGAGGGCCCCGTCACACCCAACCAGTACGAGATACGGTTAGCTAACATAGCGCGGGAACATCTATAGGAGAAGCTAGCTTTAAACAACCCATATTTAAAAATGTTGACGTAAATAAAAACAACAGGTATTAATAAAATGTAACTTAATATAATTTGATAGCCAATGCTTATAGAAAAGTCGTTCCAACTTCCATTATTTAGATTACCGCTGCGAGCTTCACCTGGACTTTGTTATAAAAACTTTTAACTGAGCTCAGTTTTAAGAAATAAAAAGATTAATCCTTTTGCATACATTTTGTATACTTTTATTATAACAGAAATGTTAAATTACGGTTAATTATTAGAATGTCTTACCCAGTAACACCAAAGCCGTTGACCTGCATTTTCTCATAAAACCAAGTTTTCTCAGATTCGGAGAAGCAGGCACCAATAAATACGCCGGTCTTTGTATTGCGAAGTTCTTTGGGGTTGAAACCTAGATGCAAAAAAAATTGTTATAAACCTTACAGATATAAACTAACTCAGATAATGTTTGAAAGGGATATTGAAAGCGCGAGTACACCTGTGATTAAACTATCGCAAAACTGTATAGTCTGGTTTTGATTCCTATGAGGTTATATGGAGACGCGAACACTACTCGATGTTTAGTTGTGCGACTAAACAGTTGAATTGGCTGCGAAACAATCGACAATCACAACAGTTGTGCGATACCTTAGTCAAAGGTGTACGCCCGCTCTAAAAAATATGAATCAAACTTTGAATTATTACTAGAAATAAATGTAAAACTTAACTGTTATCTTATCAAGAAACTTAGTTATAATAACTTTTATCCTACAGTAAAATTTATTACTTTTCGATCTAATACCTTGGTCGAATCAATCACTTTTAACTTTTCTCAAACACTCGTTAAAGTCGTAATTGTCTAAACCATTGATTCTCAAATTAGACAAGAACCCTTAAGGTTCAAGGTAGGAATTTTAGTTCACAAGTTGAAGCAGTAAGGATAACTAAAAAAAAAAGTCGACGTGGAAGGAAGGTTCGAGAATCTCTGGTTAAAATCGAGATAATTCTGACAAGAGATTCGTCTATTAAAATACGACTACGCCAACGAATACAGAATTAAGTTGGCATTAATGAAGGAATTTAGATTCCCCCGGCTTTGGGGGATGTTCGCTGTGACAATATCCACTTATAATTACTGTCAGTGTAAAAGTTTTAATGGATTTCTAGATAAGAGCGCCTCACTTCGGACGGTGGTTGGTTCTGCAGAATTGTCGCTTTCTAATTTGATGTTGATTCAATTGTACTTTATGAAATGGATTCCTAACTTACAGTGATCCTATTCACAGTTGTATTCAAATACAGAATTAGTGTAGACGGCACTCGGGTTTGATTATTTTAATTCCAATTGTGGAACCCTGAATGTCGACTTAAGTGTTACAAAAGACAGATGGTGACCAGAAATTGAGCGTTAACCATCTCTGAGTTTAATTTTTATTATTACGAATGTTTTAATGCTATTAAGTAATTAATATAATATTGCAAGTTTTTGTTATTTTTAATATGCGATATGAAAGTACAGTCAGCTGCAAACTATGTAATTTAAAAAAGCTATAGCTTTCAAAAGTATACTTGGACTTATCGGATTTTGTATCCATACTATTGATACGTGCATTAACATCGAAGGCGTTTACAAGTTTGTTATGTTTTGTATTTATTTACATTTATGAATCTGACTGTACATGTTTAAAAACCTTGAATATTTTGTGTTATCAACACTATTGTTTGATTGTATTTATTTATGTAGATTTTTTTTATGTATTAAAAAGTGATATGTTCCTAACTATTTGGATCTGAAGTCAGGATTTAATCTTTTGAAAGCCTTCTTCTTTCTAGTTCAGATAAATTGGCCTCATTACGACGTAGGGGTTGAACAGGGTGGGGGTGGACTAGACGTTGTAATTCAGATGATTTCGGTTTCCTTATTCCGTGGCACAATTTGTTTCGTTATTTCCTATAGAAAGACGGTTTTTTATTTGGGTAAATTAGGTTAGGGTCGTATTATGCGGTTCACGTATTTGACAACTTGAGGTCAAGGGATTTTCGGAGTCTTCAGTATTTATGTAATTCGAATTAAAGATAATTATTATGTATAATGTACAGCGGTTACATTAGATTAAAGTTTTAACTAGAAATTATTTAATATATACTATTATAATAAAGCGTAAACACACACTTCTTTGTTGCCTAAGATGTCAGCAGTTACAGCATATTTTTGAGTAATTCTTTCTTTAATAAAAAGCCCTACACTTACGACATGCTTTAAGCTATATATTTTCACGCCATTAAACTTAGGGGTAAATATTTTGGATAAACCTAATGTGGGAAAGAGACTATAAGATGCTGCCAACATCAAGGAAACAAGATTGCCAAGGTTTGTCATGTCATGTCATTTTGATATTTGCTATTGATAATTTGACAAATGTAAACAATAAAATAAAATTTTCCTGATTTCATGCGGATGAAGCCGCATGGGAACAGCTAGTGTAATTATAGTTGTACAATTTCATTTAAAATAGGTGTTACATATCGTGTGTGTTAGAATTTGTAATGAGAATTCGTACAATGAAAATAGCAACATAGTTTAATTCAACACGTTTCGTGGTCAGTTGAACTGCTACATTCTAAAATTCCGTTTTAGATTACATATAAAACTACTAGCTGTTCCCCTGCGGCTTCATCCGCATAAAATTATGAAAATCTTATTTTATTGTCTACATGTGTCAAATTATCAATGGCAAAAGTCAACATGACATCACGCTGACAAACAATGGCAACCTTGCTTCCTTGATGTTGGCAGCAACTTATGGTCTCTTTCCCACATTAGGGTTTATATCCAAAATATTTACCCCCTAAGTTTAATGGCTTGAAAATATATAGCCTAAAGCGTGACGTAAATGTAGGGCTTTTTATTAAAAAAAAGGATTATTCAAAAATATGCTGTGATTGCTGACATCTTAGGCAACAAAGAAGTGTGTGTTTACGCTTTATTATAATAGTATAGATATTTTGACGGATTAGGTACGTCAACGCATTTTCATCTTTATGACAAGTACAGACAGAGCTTTATTTTGCGTGGCCATACTTTACATAAGTTGATTTTTAAAATTTCACTTATATTTAACTACTAGCTCTTGCTAGCGACTTTGTCCACGTGAAATTAAAAAAAATAGTAAAAAACGTAGGCTATGTTTTATGACAATCTAGCATTTTAATGGTGAATGTTTTGTTTTTAAACAGCCTATTAGTTTATGAGGTACATCAATACATACAAAACTCCAAACAAACAAATCTTTCCTCTTTATAATATTAGTATACATATAGATATCTTTTATGGCCTATGTTTTTTACAAATAACGTAGCTTTCTAGTGGTTTCAGTATTTTTTATATTAGTTGTGCAGTTTTTGAGTTTCTTCGTCACAAACATGTTCATTGTTAGACATACCAGCGTCAATAACTGCTTCGTAGGCCTTCTCAAGCAGTATCCTGCACATGGGGTCCATAGTGTGCGCCTGCTTGAAGTGCACACCGAAGAAGGAGGCATCGAACTTGTTGACATTGTTGATCTTGC
>NW_013524935.1:5524919-5571929 GCF_000836215.1 Papilio polytes
GGGCAGCTGTCGCTTCGCCATTTTGGCGGATTCAGGTGGCCGCTTGCTCGTTTGCCACCTTTTGTTATAAAAAAAGACATAGAGTAAGGTATTTTAACAGAATTTTGGAGCAGGCGTATATCTTTGACTAAAGTATCGCACAACTGTCGATTGTCGATTGTTTCGCATCCATTTCAACTGTTTAGTTGCACAATTAAAATCAAGCAATGCGCACCTCCATATATGCTCAATATGAATCAAAGCGATGTGAAAGTTGTACGCACGCTCTTAATATACCGTAAATGGAGAGGATTTGCCGGTTTTATATCTCATGACTCTGGATAAAACCTTTGCTGGTGAAATTAGAGTTGTTTATCCACTTTTATTCCTATGTCTATCAAGTAGAATAAAATTTTGGCCTTGACGCAAAATTTCCAATACAAGTCTTAACTTTTTTAGAGGTTATTTAATCAAATGTGGAATTAAAGTTATTGCATAAATGTAAACTAATACCAAATATTTTTTATTTTCTGATAAACACACACACTATATACAAAACTTGATTAAAGTCCATTAAATTGTTACATTGTTTGCGTCAAATCTTGCACTCTCATTCGCGCCTAAAATCCTCGTTTTTTTTTAAATTTTAATTTGTCTTTTGCGTTCTTGGCGGCCAGTACGTTATTAAATATTCATCCACAATATATTTGCAACTTAAAAAATTATAATTTTATAGTTACCTTTCTTATAAAATATTGTACTATTTAATATAACCATATTTTATTTTAAAATGAATAAAAAGAAATTACAAATGCTATCAGCGCCATCTATTATCAATTATTGCTTAACTAGTTACCTTATTAAAGAGGTTCTCTTGTAGATGTATGACGGAGTCGGAATCCGGGAAGTAGCCGGAGCATCCCGTGATGAGGACTTCGTCCCCGGGCGCGGGATGGGACAGCCGGTGTCCGGACGTCAGTCGATCTTCTGCCACGGTGGTCGGCGGCATCTGAAACATACTTCGGAGTTGGTGTCCAGCATCCTGTGGCTTTTCACGGACTGTTTCAAGCAACAGGGCCTTAATAATTGTAACATTTAAAAACAAACTCGTCTCATTTAAAATATTACTTCTTACTATTATTATAACTGGATGGATGTTTCATACTACGTATCTCCAGAATGGTTCAACGGATTTCACTAATTTGGTAGAGTTGTAGAATATAGTCTGAAAGATGGCTACTATTTTTTTTAAATTACGTGCTGACGGAGTTTGAAATAATAAAAATGTTAATAAATGTTTACATAAAAGTAGTAGATTATAATAAAATCACACGTAAAATTTTAAACAATGCAAGTCGATGTTAATTTTTAATTTACTAAATAAAATAAGGTCACGTGGTTGTTCTTGCGACCTCGCCTATATTTATTTCAAATTATATTGCATTTGTTCATTGTTAGTAATATGGAAAATTCCCAAACTAGAATTGCTAAATCCAGTACAATTCTAAATACATTTTTCATTTTTTTTTACATCTTCAATTTAATTTAACATTACATCTCCGCAACTTCGTCCGCACAGAATTAAAAAAAAAACTTAATTAGTTGTCTGTGTTCTACCAGAATGTTTTAAAACTATGCCGTTCAGCGACATCTGTTGAGCCGTTTTGGAGATGCGTAATACTTAGTAAGATCGAAATACACAACTTTCGATTTCAAACCATTATTTACTAATCCGGTTTTAATTGATCTAAAGATCGAAATACCTATCGAAAAATATGATCTATTTTAGTAGATTATTAAAAGATGTTCTGTTTCTTACAAAATAATTAAAGAAAATTAAATGATATTGGTTTTGAAAGGTTATATCAAAGAATCGACTTCCTTGCCTTAATTAAGGTTTTTTTTATTGTCAACATTACTTGTATTTTGAGGGTGAAAGGTGACAATGCCGCTATAAATTATAATTTTCTTTTTTCGAGCATCGTTGCATACTGTAATGTGTTTTTGCCTTGCAAATGGCCGCACAGTTCACGTCGTTGCCCTTTCTCGGAATTTAAATCCGTATAAATTAAATAATTACATTGTTTTGTATTTATTCAAGTAAATATGTTTTCACTTTCAATACTATATTTATTAAATTAGTAAAACATAGGTCCATTTTTCTTATTAGCCTGATTTTACCTTTCACGTTTCGTTTTGCGTTTCCCTAACAATTTTACAAAATTTTCGTTTTACGTCGCAATATATTCATTTCATTCAGTCGGCCAATTTTATTAACTAGCGTACTAAGTTTTTCTAGACGTAAATGGATGAAAATTGTCTTTCTTTGTAACCCTGTAAATGTATGGGGATGTTTTATTAAGAGCTGCTTTATATAAATAGTAAATTAAAACAAATTTATGTAATTTTGAATACAAGTGCAACATTATAATTAAAGGCAATATCTAAGATTAAAAAAAACAAAAAACTAGTCTACCACTTTGTCTTCACTATAATCTACACTGATATTATAAAGAGGCGAGATATTAATTTAACACGGGCATAGTCGCGAGCAACAGCTAGATATTTTATTAGCCCAAGACTTATTCTAATATACTATATTGAAATGTTGTAAACAACTACTTATTTTTTAATTCCATAGAGGGCTTGTAAGAATAGTATCCGTCATTTTATGGCGGCCATTTTGAATTTACAAGATACTGCATGTAGTAAATTGCAATATTATCAGTATCTAGGATTAATTTTTTACCTCACTAAAAAGGGTTCAACAAACTAAAAATATCTATCAAATTATGACAATAAATGAGAATACATTTTTATATTAATTTACTAGCTTTCGATCGCGACTCCGTCCACGTAGAATTATAATAAATGTTCTTCCAGACTATTCTCTACATCTATGCCAAACTCTAACAAACAACCGTCCGTCTAAACTTTCGTATTTACAACATTAGTGAGATTTCTAAATAATGTAGTGCTTGATATGTTGTACCATAACTATTGACCGTTAACTATAAATTACGCACGCAACGAGGGGTAGGCAGAGACTGGATTTAGATGTTAGCGCGATACCATATCTCGGTTTGTAAAGCAACTTACTAGTTGATATTAAATATTAATTAAAATGCCACTATCAATTGTTTTATTTATGCCGTATCTATAAATAAGAGGTGAATCAGGGCTGCGCAAAAGTATGTAAACTCTACCTACCCTTCAAAGTTACAGATGTAATAATAGATATAATAATGCCACTTACTACAACTTAAACTTAATGGTATGATTTATTACTATTTTTTTATATTAAATTGTTTAAATTTAAGTGAGACATTATTTTTAAGACAGACAGTTAGTTTAGACAGTTTTATTTGTAATATAAGGTGGCAAACGAGCAAGCGGCCTGAATCCACCGAAATGGAAAGCGACCGCTGCCCATAAACATCTGCAATAGCAGATGCGTTGCCTACCCTTCATTGACGGAGGAGACGAACATAAAGAGGACATTTCCCCTTCCTATGCGTCTCCTCCACCGTCAAATCCATATTTCCTTCCCATTCTTTCCTCTTAAAAAAAGAATGAATAGGGAAAGGAACTAAAATTAGACCTAAAGGCCTAAATTAGGGCTAAAGTTAACACTCATGTCTATTTCTCCAGTGGCGGCAACGGGTCCTGTTGAAGATGAGGGTTAGTTGACTTTCTACGCGGTTGCATTATGCCTAAAATGGACCCCTGATTTGTCCAGTAATAGTCCGTGCTACGTTAACGTTCTAATATTTATTAATTTAATTAAAACAATCACTTTAAACTAATAAACGTTAGTAAATTAAACAGTAATAAAACACCAAACTCACCTCGTTATTTCACAGAGTGATTTTAAAAATTAAATTTCAAATGAAAACTTTGGTTAGATGCGTTGACGTCGAGCTGTCCACTGTCCGTGTGGCGGCGGCGCTAGCCAGCACCTTGTTTATAAAATCGTTAAGTAAAAAAAATATACAGGATGTTACGTTACGCGACATTAAGGGTAGCTGTACAAGGACCATTTGAAACACACGACAACGGTTAGCTAAGCAATCGGCGTACTGCCGGTAGAGCTATCGCCGCTTAAAGTGCTACCGCATACAACAGCTTTAAGTTGTCCGTGTATGGTGGCGCTTAATTAAATCATTATGAATTTAAATTCATCTAGTTCATTAACTTTTAACGTAGTTAAACCCTAATTATATTAAGGTAATTTACTTACTACCCTTTTAAACCGAAAATATTACATTTTTATATAAAAAAATCCGTTAAAAACCGTATTCGCTTTGAATTAAGGTAAATTAAAAAAATATGCATTTAAATAAGTATTTATTAAGTCAAAAGTTATGAAATAAGTAATATCAACAATTTCTAGACTTGTTATTTTCAGTCCTAAATTTAATATAAACCACGATCTCTAGTTTAACATTCAGTCTGTTATCATTCTGAGCAAGGTAAGCGTGTCATTTATGATATCAAAATTTAATTTTCCTTAACCCTTCCCGAGGTTCCGCGGTCACGTTTTAGGAAAACCCAATACTGGCCAAATATGCCAAGTTTAATAAAGGGTCCGTTTTCTATTTAAATTGCGATGTAACATATATTTTACGGCACAAATAAAAGTTATGAGTTAATCCCCAATCAAAGCTTTGTAAATATTTTTAACTAGCTGTTCTCTTGCGACTTCACCCTCATAAAATTATGAACATTTTATTTTATTACATGTGTCAAATTATCAATTGCAAATGTCAAAACGATATAACATAACAAACCATGGCAACCTTGCTTCCTTGATGTTGGCAGCAACTTATGGTCTCTTTCCCACATTAGGGTTTGTATCCAAAATATTTACCCCCTAAGTTTAATGGCGTGGATATGTATAGCCTAAAGCGTGACGTAATTATAGGGCTCTTTATAAAAAAAAGAATTATTCAAAAATATGCTGTAATTGCTGACATCTTAGGCAACAAAGAAATGTGTGTTTACGGTTTATTATAATAGTAACGATATACTTTTAAATATAAACGTATTTAGAAAGAAACATCATACTGTAAATAAAAATACTGGAATGTTCCTTGCAACAGTAAATTGAAAACGCAGCAAAACTGAACAGTTTTATTGATAGTTAAAAAAGCACTCGCAGATGTAATTGATCATTGAATGTTCAGTTAGAAATGAGCGTATGTAACGAGCATTAGAAGTGTGTAGTAATTGTTATTATTTAAGAACTATTCGATTAATAATCTCCATAAAACTCAAATTCTTCTTCGTCACTCTCTACTTCAAGAACCAATAACTTTATCTAGAAGGTTCTAATTTTCTCTACATTCGATGTTTTACTGTAACCATAGTAAAGTATTGGAGTATTGTATGTAAATCAGGAATGTATTGATAGAGTCCGGTGACTTGCCGCAGGTCGCCTAAATTACCCTAAACATGAAGTTATCTTTACATATTCACTTTCAAACGGTTCAAATGTTTTCTATGTTTATTTTAAGCTGTCCCTTGTTACTTTAAGTTATCACAAAAAAGGAAAAGTGTACAAAATAAGTGAAACATGAAGATCGCTAGAATAATGGAAATATTTGAGAATAACGCATTATTGGTTTCTCTAGTTTTGCACATGTCTGAATATTGGTAACTTCTGATTCAATTTTTCACAGATTTTATCTATATAAAAATCTTTATTAATTTTCATGAAGAGTAGACTATATAAAGACTTTATAATCTATCAGTCGCTGGTCCAACCCGAAGGACCATGTTTAACTGGTTTCCGCGACAACCAAAAATACACTTTTATATTTGAACATAAAATGTTTATTTCGTGAATAATTGTTTTAAATCTATTACAATCACATCGTTTTTCCTTTAGAGATCCAGCGCTTTTGTTTTTCACTGTAATTTTTTTTATATTTAAACAGGCAAAAGTCTTGGTGGCCAGTATGCCACCTCTTTGGCTGTTTACAAACTTCTTAACCATAAAGTTTGGATTTTGCATTAACCACATAATTAAAATTTAAAATTCATAAACACCTTATCTACACTACTATTTGTTATTTCTAGGAAAGATTTTTATTTTTGAATTGTCGTATTTATTTGATTCACGTAAAAACTACTGGGGCGATTTTAAAAATTCTTTCACCGTTAGAAAGGTAATTTATCTGTGAGCTATGTTTTTTACTATTTTTAATCACACATGGGCGAGGACGCGAGCAACAACTAGTAAACGATGAAACGGAACCAATAAGTCAATTAATGTTTGCATTGTTTTTAAATAATTTCAATGCAAACTTCTGTCTAGACATTCAAGGACTTGTTATTTAAAAAAATGTTAAGGAAACAATATGTAAAAAATGGTTTTGTTAATAAATCTTGAACCTATGTAACGTAGGGCAATGACTAGGGTTCCGTCTAGTTACACTGACAGAAACCAGCTAAACTTAACCTTATTCTGTATCAACCTTCTAACAGACCTGAGGTAAATTTATATTGGAAATTAAATCTTCGTAAGTAGAAGGGGTTTGTCAGTAAAAGTCCTTTATTCACGTAACATTTTTAGAAACATCTTAAACCCCCAAACTCAAAAATCACGTAATCTTGTCATTTCATTATATCCACTCCTCTCAATTTTTAGTAATTTTTGAGTATGAGAGCGCGAACAAACCTTTAACTTCCCTATCGCACGACTCTTTAGTCACGATTTGATTAGTAGTGTCCACCGTGGACACTACTCGACTACTACTATATTTAGTTGTGCAACTAAACAGTGAATTGGCTGCGAAACAATCGACAATCACACAACGGTCCTGCGATTGTTTAATCAAAGGTGTGCGCAGGGTCTCGCGTGACTGGACGAATAATTGTAACAAATTTACATGCATAATTATTAATTCGCGTATTTTAGGTTGACACCAACCTATTTATAAATACCACATTAATACTTTTCGTACTATTACGACATAGTTTTTAGAATTCAGGGGAATTATTTTGCTGCTTTCACTGTCAGTTTAAAAATAATTAAGTATCTATCCCACCACTGGCTGATAGCTCAGAGAGCTTAAAAAAGACGTCACTGTCAGATAAGGTAACGGAATTCGATATTTTCATCACATATTTTACATGTTGGATTGTTAAACAATTTACAATTTGGTGGGACAGGCCCTTAAACATCAAACTTAAATAAACTGAAAGCGATCATTCTCTTGTTAAAACCCCTTGTACGTATTTAGTTTCACGAACAAGTTTAAAGTATTTACATATGTTTAAGTATTGGTATCACTTAGAACAACTTGTCCTCGAGGCATTAAGTTAGGGACAAAATATATTGTTTTAAGTGCTTCTTCGATAGCTCTACAGCCCTTTGTGGGCCTTGACTTGGTCCAACAATTTCTTCCATTTCGGCCTATTTCTGGCCACGGTCGTCCAGTTTGCTCTGCCAACGGTTTTCGCATCTCGACTTATGCCGTCTATCCACCGGAGCTTTGGACTTCCTCGTCTTCGACGACCCTCGTGTTTGCTTGTCATAACGCATTTAGGAACTCTAGTGTCATCCATCCGCTCCACGTGCCCCGTGTTCCACACCCCGTGTTCCACGTGCCCGTTGTTCAGACAGACATATACCATCGTAATACATCACACAATAAATACACACACACACACACAATAAATTTACTTGCTTAAGAGTACCTTTGTAGCGGTAATTATTAGAATAATGTCAAAACTGAACATTGTAATAGTGTTGAGAAATTTTCAATAAGCAGCCTGAATTTGACGTTACCTAATAGTAAGGAGATTGTCCTCGAGAAATCAATTACATCTTGCGGACGTCGGCGCGGGGCCTTTGAAGTGTCATGTTGGTGTAAACGCGGACTCTGACAACAGCTTGACAAGCTTACATTAATAACAGGAATGGTTAAGATTTATGTCTTATAAAACGTTAACAATACTCTTCCTTCCTTATAAAAAAAAAAGATTAGATGTGGAATAGTCTAGAAGAACACATAAGCTAATTTTTATTCCGCGCGAATGAAGTCACGGGCGATAACTAGTTAATACAGTACTAGTTTGTTTATGGTCTACGCTTTCCTTGACTACGGAAGTTATTTTAACGAAATTTGGTAGGATATTCCCAGGATGTCAAAAAACGTTTTTGCCCTAATAATAAAAAGATCCAATTATTTTCTTTCAGTTCGTAAATTATAAGTAAAAACTGTACATGGAGCACTTTACGATTTAAATTGGCCTCCTTGTTACACTTATGTGAGTCTAAAAGGCAATATGTGTCTCCATTATTATGCTTTCACGACGAAAACGTTTCGTTTAGAAATAATAGGCTTTTAAATAAATACACGACTCGTGTTCAAAGCTTTCAGAAAAAGCTTTATATCTCAATATTTAAAACGTTTCATTATTAACATATTTATTTACCATTTAAATTGAATAAAATTCGTAAACTATGTAAATTGCTGTCAGACTTAAGTCCTAATAGCAGTACCCTACTTAGTCAATCCCTTAAGGCATATTTCGTACACTTAAGGTACACTACAGGACATATTGAATTACCTATGTGTGAATCTTAGTGGCAGTTACATAAAATTTTGTTATTTAGAAGAAATATCCCAGCTTTTTTTTAATAACATAAGGTGGCAAACGAGCAAGCGGCCACCTGAATTCGCCAAAATGGCGAAACGACCGCTGCCCATAGACATCTGCAATGGCACATGCTTTGCCTACCCTTATCAGACAGAGGAGGAGAAGCACATAAAGAGGATATTTTCCCCTTCCTATGCATCTCCTCCACCGTCAAATCCACTTCCCGTTCCCATCCTCTACTCGAAAGAAAAGGGTGGTAAAGAGAAATGGATTTAAATTAGGCCTCCGGCACCACACTCATCAGACGAAACACGGAATTACTTCCATTTCACGCCTGTCTTCTGTGTGGTCGTGGTATTACTGGGGGCGTGTCGGCCTATTCATGCTAAGACGTTAAAGCGGGCACTACCACTGTTGAACAGTTACAGTTAAGAAAAGAAAGCTGCAGTATCTAGGTCACATAATGCGAAATGCCAAATAAAAACTACTGCAGCTCATCGTACAAGGCAAGATTCACGGAACGCGAAGTGTAGGTCGAAGAAGAACGTCCTGGCTCAAAAACCTACGCCAGTGGTATGGAAAGAGCACCCGTTCACTTTTCAGAGCCGCGGTGTCAAGAACAAAAGTCGCCCTAATGATCGCCGAACTTCGGAAGAAGATGGCACTTTAAAAAGAAGATCCCATAAGATATCTATTTTGTTTTTAAATTAACGATTCTAAGCAAAACTTTTTTGACTTTTTTGCATGTGTATTATAATATTACTCGTACATAGTCACTTATTTTAGTTAGCTTTTGTACTTATGTAGCTAAAACATTTGTTTTTCAGCACATTTACAATTATCCCATTTAATAAGATATGAGCCATTCTAAGCCATTTAATTCGTACGTCTTTAAATGTTTCCCCACTGAGCCACTGCCTTAGTTAAGTTGAAGCTAAACTAAGTCATCATGTGACCCTGTGGTATGCTTTACTTAATTACACGTTAAAAATAAGTACCTTGTTTAAACGATTATTTTAAACTGTTAACCTAAAAACATTACATAAAAAGTTTTCGATCCCTAAAGATGGTTAAAGCAATGTTACTAACGACGTAAAACAATAGGTGTAAGCAGAATAATCCTATTAATACAATAAATGCGAAAATTTAGATGGATGGATGTTTGTTAGTTTATAGGCTAAGCTAATGAACCGATCTCGATGAAAATTTGCGTATGTGTAGAGCAGTCTAGGTTACTTTTTTAAATTCCACGCGGACGCAGTCGCGGACAAAAGCTAGGAGAATATAAACATTTAACTAATCTTAATTTTCAATTAATTCTAAACTTTACAACGCATGTAACAAGTAATAATTATTCCGACCATTATTAATCGTTAGGCATTCGCAAACGAGCCGCTAACAAATCGTTTGCGCTCAATTAATGTCCGCCATTTTGGTTTTTCTCATTTTGTTTTAGGCAACTTTGAAAATGTTATTTATTGTGCTATACCATACATTTTCCTTAATTTCACTGAACTTTGGAAGTTGTATTTATCAATATCTATACTATTATAATAAAGCGTAAACACACACTTCTTTGTTGCCTAAGATGTCAGCAATCACAGCATATTTTCGACTAACTCTTTTTTTAATAAAAAGCCCTACACTTACGTCACGCTTTAGGCTATATATTTTCACGCCATTAAACTTAGGGGTAAATATTTTGGATAAAAACCCTATTGTGGGAAAGAGACCATAAGTTGTTGCCAACATCAAGGAAGCCAGATTGCTAAGGTTTGTCATGTCATGTCGTTTTGACATTTGCAATTAATAATTTGACAAGTGTGAACAATAACATGATTTTTTTATAATTTTATGCGGATGAAGTCGCATGGAAACAGCTAGTTCGAAATAAAGTACAATTAGGGACTTTGTCAGTATTCTAAATTAAAGCTAGAGTCGTTTAAATTCTTATGCATTGAACTAATTACCAACAGGATGCAGTTTTTAAAGCTATTTGTACGAAAGAAGGTCGGTCAGCAGTTAGCTTGTCTTGTCGCAAAGAAGAAGCCAGTATTTCTCAAAGTATAACACCACAAATATCCGTGACAGTACACGATCATGCAATGTAAACCTATAAATGTATTCCGCTAGTTTATAAAGTGTATACGTCTACAACGGAAAACAATATGTAAAAGTGCCCCGGGATCGTTCAGGATACGAACTTATTGTGTCCCCTCTTCCGTATTTCCATTCCCGCCGCGTCTCCTCCCCTGTGATCCAATATTCATGCAAATACAACTGACACGCCAAATTGGGTTTGCTGTAGATGGATACGTTATAGGGCGAGGAGTCGATTGATAAAGGTAGATAAAGGAATAGATATCTTGTTTTCAGTTGCAAGCGATGTTCAGTATGTACATTTTATTAGGTTTTACGTGAAAATTCTTAGCTATACGAATATTATATAAATTATTATAACAATCTTGCAAGACAACGTTTTTTAATGCATTTCAATGCTTCAAATTAATAAGCAGTGAAAGCGCACGGAACATGAATTTATTCATTTTTGAAATTGAAGGAATTCCCAAAGAGTTATATTACACGTCTAAAAATGCAGCAATAATTTTAAAAAGCAATATTCCAGTGAAAATGTGCATCGCCGCCGGACAGACGAGTGGCGGGGGTGACGAGGCTGGCGGGGGCAGCGGGGGGAGGGTCAGGGAGCTCAAGCAATATTTAGGTGTCAACGTCACTCAGCTTTTATTTCTTAAAAACGCCATCTAGCGAATGAAATGTGTCGCAAAGTAATTTAAAAATAACAAATAATATTAACTTTTACCCTTCGACTTCATACTTAGTGGGTGGGGAATTTAAAAAAAAACAATAATAAAAGAGCCTATGTGTTCTTCCAGAATATGTTCTATATCTGCGTCGAATTTTTATTTTGCATAAACGTAGTAACAAATGTACTGCCATACAAACTTTCGCATTTATAATATTAGTATAATTTATTACAATAACCTATGTTCTTCTGTTTTATATTTTCCGGTAAAATACATTAACGCTTTTAGCGAATGCATACTATAAAATATCATAATTAGTCCGCTAGAGGTCGCTAGGACGCTTACATTAACCTGATTAAAATGTTCTCTGTGAGTTTTTTTACAATTATTTTAACGTTAAAATGTTGGTCACAACCTCACAACACGGACACAGATTAACACTAAAGTATGCAGATAAATTATCTTCAATTTACGAACTTAAAACTAATAATTTAAGTTACTTGAATAGATAATCGTCATTTCCGACCCTTTCCAATTGAAGTGAGAAATTGTAATAAGCCTGTCTAAACAATTTTACTTTTATAACTCTGTGATCATAGATTAAATACAGACATCCTTATACATAAAATAAAATTGGAGTGTCTGTAATACCAAAGGATAAATTCCAGTTTTCGGGAAGATGATGTATTTTAACTGTGCTGACAAACATCTGTATGTATTTTTAACATTGTTATTTTAAAAGATATTTTTGACCGACTTCCCAAAAGAAGGAGGTACTCAATTCGTCTGTATGTTTATTTTTCTATTTCAAATAAAAGACAAAGGAATTTATGTGTGAATTTTCGGTTTATGCCAATTTGGATATAGACTTGATATTTCGTTATTTACCTACATTGTAGGTTAGATGTGGGCCAGTCAATTTGATTAATGCGAGGCGCGTGTTCCAGACAGCATTTTAATGGATCTGTAATTCGCTTGTGTATTTTGTTAATCAAAACATAACACAATTGCGTGCCACAACCACTTCGTGTTGTTTGGAGATTGTTTTACTTGTCAATTACGTAACTAATTCTGGATGTTTTTATTATCACTAGTTAATTTACATTGACTTGATTATATAAAAAAATTTTTTTCAGCATTACAGAGATTGTTAAATATATGAAAATTATGGGAATTAGAATTTCAATTCTATGTGAATTATTTTTTTTATTTTTGTCATTTACATTTTAATTTTATTCTATTACTAGATTTTAACTAAATAATAACGTATACAATAAATTAATTTAAAAATAAAATAAATAAAAAAAACTATTTTTGCGTTGATTTGTCTGATAATCTTCTTATATTTTTTTACATTGTAACGTCAAAGCGACGTCTGAAATAAGTCAAAATTCTTTCCTATAGAGATTTATTTACAATGCCTAAAAGTGGTACCGAGGATTTAACCAAAACCTCGGATAGAAGACCGAGGAGTGGCAGCGAAGTCAGCCCTCGTGTCCCGTTGCATTTTACCGTACACAAGCCTGGCTGCCACTTCGAGAGTTGCTGCGGCGTGTGCAATCTGTTCCCGGGCGTGCTGCTGGTTGCCTTCTGCCAGGTGCTAGTGGGCTCTGTGCTTCTCACCCTCATCCTGACTCACGGGAAGCAGTATGACAAGATACATAACACTCCGGACTCGCAGAGTTAGTTATACATTTTTGTTTTGTATTTAGAAAATTCCACTGACAATCTCGTAGCCAAGCCACTACCGGAATGAACTAAATAGTGTGGCGACCACTGTCTATATACATCCATATTTAGAGATGCGTTTCCAACCTTTAATCAACAGAGGAACGCATAAAATGCAGAGAAAGAGGATAGTTCCCCTATCTGTGCATCCCATTCCCTAAAATCCACTTCATTTTCCCCATCTTTACCTAGTAAAAAAGAGTGGAAAAGAAAAGGACTTAAATAAGGCCTCCGACACGCACTTATTAGATGAATCGCGGAATTGCTTCTACATCACGCCTGTCTTCATTGTGGTCGTGATATTGCACGTCCATTCATGCGAAGCTTAAAGCAGGCTCTACCACTATGTTGCAGTAATGAGTCTGGGCACGGGCGCCATGCTGAGCGGAGTGACGGGCGCCGGCTTTCTCCTCATCATAGTTGCTCTGACGGAGAACTGCAGAGCTATGCTGGTAAATAGCTAATGGATTGAATTGAACTGCTGTAACAGTGGGTGAAAATAAGTATGTTTTCAGATTTATTTGCTGGTGGCGATGTTTGTTCTGATGGGAATTGTTTCTCTGGCTGTAGCTAAAATTGGACGATCTTGTATACGGTTTAAAGATGGTATTCCTATTTGTATTTATAATTATTTAAATGACGTAATTAACAATGTATTATGATATTGGTAAACTTCAAGTCTTTGTTCCAGCATCAAAGATAAAAGACGAACAGCATAGATTAGTAAACCTGGCTTGTGTTAGCGGATTGTTCACGTTTTTCGGAGCAGGTTGGTGCAACATTCTTTGAAATCATTATCATTCATCATATATCATATTTATAAATGAGAAAGTTACGATGGATGGATGTTTGTTAAAGTTTGTAGCCTAAACGGCTGAACGGATCTCCATGAAATTTGGCACCGGTTTAGAGCATAGTCTGGAAGAATACATAGGCTACTTTTCATCTAGGCAATAGTTACGGTTTCCATGTGATTCATTTATTTAGTTTTTTTAATGTTCACTCGATAATTCTGCAACGGTTAAACATATCTTATTGAAATTTGGCACAGATAAAAAAAGTAAAGTATACTCCAGGTACACATGGATTAAGGTTTATGGGACGAGGTCGTGGGCAACAGCTAGTATTTATATATATGAGAGCTAAAATTTCAGTTTTTCATTTCATTTCATTGACTATGAATTGAATATTATCTACTATTCTTTGGTTTATTAAACCAATGAAAATACGCAGTTTTATAGAAAATTAGAAAATGAATATTGTTTCGATATTGTTCAAATTATTGAAATGAAGCTTTCTGTACACAGGCACACAAATTAGGTTACTTATGACGTAGTACAAATTAAAATTTTCCGAGTAAATTTACAAAATATTACCTTATTCCTTTCTCGCGTGATTACCTTGTTAATATTTAAAATATAATTCGAGCAAGACTTGTGAAAGCAAAATTATCACGTAAACTGAATTTCAAATTAAGCAAATTTTACGGAGGAGACGCATAGGAAGTTGAAATTTCCTCTTTATGTGCGTCTCCTCCTCCATCAATTAAGGGTAGGCAACGCATCTGCAATTGCAGATGTCTATGGGCAGCGGTCGCTTCGGTCGGTTTGAGGTGGCCGCTTGCTCGTTTGCCACCTTGTGTTATAAAAAAAAAACGTCTAAGTTAAAACGTTTTGGTTATTTTGTACATTTTTTGTTTTTATATTTCCTTATTATTATGAACTGTGTTGAAAATCTAAAATCTTATTTTATATAAATAAAAATCAATGGTTCTCTTCTGTGCGTTTGTAAACAAATGAACGTAGATTTAATTTTAGTAGTAACCTAAACGCAGTTTTGTTTTAAAGTTTAACTAGTAGACCACAGATTTTTGTATTTGTAACCTAAAATATTTCATTCCAGTGCTCTATTTCTTCTCTTTCGTGGTTGTGTTCAGTTTCTACCACTTCCGGTACGTGCGGCGCGCCATACTCATGCACGAGGCGGAGTGTGAGTGAACCCTTATATTTACAATTGTGTATTTATTAAAACGATGTCTCAGTTATTAAAATATTAATGAATAATACAGTTTAATATTTGTTTAATTTTAGTATCCAAATTATAAAACGAAATATTTTATGCTAATTGGGGGTCTCTTGGAAGTTGATTGCATGAGATTTTTCAATGGTTTAAAAAAATGTGGTGTTTGATAATTTGTCAGTGGCACCCGACGTTATAATTTTTACTATTATAGTAAAATGCAACTTGAATTCAATCTAGTTATATTAATATAATAAAGCGTAAACACAACTTTGTTGCCTAAGATGTCAGCAATCACAGCATATTTTCGAATAATTCTTTTTTTAATAAAAAGCCCTACACTTACGTCACGCTTTAGGCTATATATTTTCACGCCGTTAAACATAGGGGTAAATATTTTGGATAAAACCTTAATGTGGGAAAGAGACCATAAGTTGTTACCAACATCAAGGAAGTAAGGTTGCCTTGGTTTGTCATCATGTCATGGCATTTTGACATTTGCAATTGATAATTTGACACAATTTTCTTAATTTTGTGCGGATGAAGTCGCAGAGGAACAGCTAGTCAAATGTAAAATTTGTTTGAATTCAAGTTGCTTTTTTAGTATAAGCTAAAGTTAAATCCAACTTGATTGTGTTATGTTTGAGTCGATGTTTTAATTACAAACGATTTGCATTATCGGAGTATTATTGTGGCATTGTTAATGAATACCGTCCAAGTCTATTTGAATTTTAATGTACATTTTTCATTCAATTTAAATACAAAAAGGGTTCGTTGAATGTTTCGAATACAGTAAGGTTTTGCATGTCTTCGCTATTTAATATACATAAGTAACGGTTTCTTAAATGTATTCAAAAGTAAAAATACGAATCAAATAACATGATACAATTTGTAATTTGTTACCGATGTAGAACATAATCGTGTTAAATGTTGTTAATTCTGCGAGAACGGAGTCGCGTGCAAAAGCTAGTCATTGAATTTACTGACGTCAGAAAACTGTCTATAGAGATTTCAAGTTGCCCTAATCGTTTAAGGAATCTTATTAATATTATAAATGCGAAAGCTTGGATGGATGGATGTTTGTCAGTTTGTAGCCTAAACGGCTGAACGGATTTTGATGAAATTTGGCACAGGTGTAGAGGATAGTCTGAAAGAACTGTTTGTAGATTGGACTGTATGTTCTTTGTGACAGTTGAATAATACTGAATTGCTGGCAGTTAAACGGTTTATTATGACTATGCAAAAGTACAAATAGGCAACGTGTTGTCGAGGGATGGTTTTGTGTGCAACTGACTGCAGCGCGGTGTGAGGGCACGCGGGGGACGGACGAGTGCTGGAAGGGTCGGCGCTCGGCTTTATTTTAAATTCCACGCGAACGAAGTCGCGAGCGTAAGCTAATAAATTCATATATCCAAAGACTATACACATGTTATATTGCTTAGATGATGAAGGTACCAGTTGTCAATATGTAAGCATAAATTTAAATTATTTTCATGTATTTCTATCGGAATTGCGATCAATAAATCAAATTAGTGTCACAATATAGGAGAGCGAACAGAGATTTATTACTGAACCTGTGTAACGATATACTTTCATGTTATTTATGATTGCCTGGTACTTTCAACTACTTTCCCAATACAAAATGTTAAAAATACTTTCAGATCCATTAGTGGGTAAATTACAAATTAAAATATCATTCTGCTATGAAAACAATTTAATTTAGTCTCAGAGGAACACATTAAATGGATATTAAAAACAGAATTCAGTTTTTAACTTGCCGGCAATTTTGGATGGATGGATGTTGTCACATAATGTTTGTTACATGTAGAACACAGTTTGGGAAAACACATAGGCTACTTACTAAGTTGTTTTTGTATTCTGTCTTCTCGAAAGGAGTAGTTCTCAAAAGCTATTTTTCAATAAATATTAAAAACAGAGATTAGAAACCTTGACAGAAAAGTATACTTTATCTGAAATGATTAAAGGACTTAGTTGTCCTTTATTTGTCTTGAGCAGCGATTATAAAATTCTGTTACACGAAATGCAATTATTTTCAGTATGAAAATAGGAAATAACATAACAGAAAAATATTCTTTCAAAAATGTTAACGTTAAAATATAAAAATAGTTAACCATTACAATAGTAACTTAAAATAAAGTAACATGATTAAGTCTAAATTAAATTGAGTATAATTATTTCTTGTGACGTCTAACCTTCATTCGGCCTATTGTTAGAGGGAGCGCACACCTTTGACCAAACTACCGCACAACTGTTGTGCGATTGTCGATTGTTTCGCAGACAATTCAACTGTTTTGCACAAGCAATCGAGTAGCGCACCTTCATAAAGGTCATAGGAATCAAAAGGAGACTAAACAGTTGTGCTATAGTTTAGTCAAAGGTGTGCGCGCTCTTAAGAGTCCACTCAAGCACTAGGCAGCGTGACAGCGCAGACTTCGTAGAGCCTGTCACTTGACGTGACGTTGTGTTGTGGAAACAAATGAGACTCGCTGTTATCTAGATTCTAGTCTGCTTGAACGCTGCGTTTTTCTCAAGTGTCACAGACTTATTGTTTTCTGGCATAGTTTTTTTTAGTATAAAACGTACAATTAGAAATAACTGAAACCCATACATAACGGAAAATGAAAAATGTTGCATACCTCTGATGAACAGATAAGCATGTACAAAAAGGTTTTTTTTTCTTTTACGTCCCCTCCCTCGCCAAATCCACTTCTTGTTAGTAGAGTAGAGAATTTAACTTCGTGTTTAATTCGTAAAGTTTATATTTGTGTTGTCTGTGCTAATAGTCCGTGTCCGATGTTATTTAGCGACGCGGTGCAAATTCACAAATCGATAGCTCCTACGTAAACTATCGTACGTTTGTAACGCAAATATTGCAAGACAAAACCTTTAAATACGAATAATTATAAC
Source organism: Papilio polytes (assembly GCF_000836215.1). Taxonomy (NCBI): domain Eukaryota; kingdom Metazoa; phylum Arthropoda; class Insecta; order Lepidoptera; family Papilionidae; genus Papilio; species Papilio polytes. Next base: position 5,542,949 of record NW_013524935.1, read on the forward strand.
AACCAAAATGTACAGTTATTCCTCTCTCTAACCTTAATGTGTACAGATATAACTATGTTAAAAATTTCAACCTCTTAATCCTCAACGAAGTTACAGAGGTGTCGAATTGCATGCAATGAAGCGCTTCGAGGAAATAGTGTTTGGCCTTGCTCGCGTCGCCATGTGCACCGCCTCGCACCCAGATTTATAAAGTAAATTTAAAACACATAAATTGAGGTTCAAATCGTAAAATTGTGGCTTACGATAGTTTACATAGGAGCCATTTAAATTAAGTTTTCATTAGAGTTAACGCTGGCTTGCAATTAATCACGTCAGCTGCGCACAGTTTGCGATACACACTCGTTTAGTAAACGCTGAATTCTCAATGTGTTTGCTAATCGAAATAGATTTCGATGGGCGTCATTGACATTGTATTGAACTGTTTTAAATTAGGAATTTTCACAAATAAATTAACTTGACGTACAAAATGTGGGTACTCTGAACTATTTAAAAACTTTTTAATACGTTTATACAATTGCATTATAAATTCATCGACTTCAAATGAACGGACAATAATAGCGGCCGCAGCCACATTCAGCATTGATCGAATGCACTTGATTTATTTATTGAATGTTACAATTCGCCATATTAGGGTAATACAAATAAAACATGTAACGTTAGTCACATAATGAGCGTTAGTGGTGCAGTAGGTAACGGCGGACTTGGAACCTACACGTCCGGTTTCCCCGTCATGTAAGCAGAAATAACGCCGGAATTGCTTCCATTTCACGTCTGTCTTCTGTGTGGTCGGTCAGCGGGCGAGCCGGCACTACCACTATAGTGCGAAGATGTTAAAGCGGGCTCTACCACTGGTTGTCTAACCAAGAATATAAAATCCTAACCTGAAGTTTCAATTTTTATTACGTTTTTTTTTAATGAACGTGAAGATTTAGTTCCGTATTTTCCCGTAAAATGAGGATTATATTTCTGTGACTGTAATTAATACTATTTTTTAAGTGCAGCAAACATAATAACGCTTTCATACGTTCAGAAATAAAAATATAACCAGTTCCTATTCGAAGCGGGGAAAAAACATCGCGAATGACCTCAATACGGAAATTGATATGTTTGTACTTTTTAAATAAATCATGTGAAAGTCGACTCTTCTTTTCCGGACGTTTTTAATTTAAAGCAAACGAGGAATAAACAGAATGAGAAAATAAAAAATTGGTTGATTGGTTTACGAAATAACTGTTGTATAATCTTCAACTTTTACTTGGCTATGACTAAATCTAACAATGTAGAGAAAAGGGCGAAAAAACAACTTGGTAAAAGGAAACAAAACGCTTAACAACAAAAAAATTAAACTATCTCGTCCTACCACTGTGAATTTCAGCCTGAATTCTTTTCTACTGTCTGATATTTCTTATAACAAAACTGTAAACACAATGGTCAATTCATAAAATAAATGTCAAACATCAACAGAAAAGTACTGCTATTATGTTGCATAAAGCTATCCATTAATTATTGTCGAATGAACACAATACAATGGTGTGTCTTACTGGAATGCTTTTAAAAAATACCTTCACTAAAAATGACAAATAAATTAATAGGAAAAGATAGTAAAAAATATTTGGTTCTAAGAAATCTAATCTTGCTGACGACTATAGAATAGAAATATAAATGATATTATTAAGTGAAGAAATAAAGACAAACACACTATATTTATTTATTTATAGTTAATTTTATTAACCTGTTCTCATGTAAGTGTAATCTTTAAAATGTCAAAACATAAATACATCTTGCTTCTTTCCTGCTAGTGGCTTCCAGCATTGCAATTGTTTCCAATTTCCATACTCCCTAAGTTAATTACCGTAAAATTATATAGCCTAAAGCGTGTCGTAAGTGTAGGGCTTTTCATTTAAAAAAATATAAAAATATATACTGCAATTGATCCAACCTTACGCTTTATGCTTTATTATATTACGAGCTATTGCCCGCGACTTCGTCCGCGTGGTATTAGAAAACATACGAACTACATAAATTACAAAAAAACTACGTATCCCTCGGGAACCGGACATTTCTCTGGGATGAAGCTTATTCCATGTGTACTCCAGACTTTGTTTTATATCTGTGCCAAATTTCAATAAGAAATGTTGAACCGTTGCAGAATGATCGAGTGAACATTAAAAAACTAAATTAATGAATCCCACGGGAACCGTAACTATTCCCGGAATAAAAAGTAGCCTATGTGTTCTTCCAGACAATGCTCTAAACCTGTGCCAAATTTCATGGAGATCCGTTCAGCCGTTTAGGCTACAAACGCTAACACCCATCCATCTAAACTTTCGCATTTATAATATTAGTAAGATAAGTATATAGAGTAGATATATATTGTATGTTATGTAGTAGATGTAGGTTATGACAGACAGAACTCTCCAATATATATGTTTAATAATTATTTTTTACATTTCATTCTTTTCATATAAACCCCTTCCCTCCAAACTACTGCCTTTTATTTATTGTTATCAGTGCGGACGTAACCATTCACCTGCTGTCAATCTATGCCCCATGTTCACACTTTTGACAGCTCACAGATTAAAAAGTCCCGGTAACGGATTTTTTGTTTGTTGATTTCTAAAATGCACGGCCAGTGATTGGTTTGTTATTACTAGCATAGTTTGAAATGATTACATCTTACTAATATTATAAATGCGAAAGTTTCGATGGATGGATGTTTGTTACTTTGTAGCCTAAACGGCTAAACGGATCTCGGTGAAATTTTACGTAGATGTAGAGGATAGTCTGGAAGGACATATAGGCTATTAACTTTTGTATTTTTTAATTCCATGCGGACGGAGTCGCGGTCGAAAGCTAATCTTTTATAATTAAGATATCACTATTATAAGAATTTCAACTTTATCGTCGATTTAAATAAAAATATACTTTAGTGTTATGAACAATTTATTAAGACCACTTTTTAAATATTCAAAAATGTATGACAAATGATTGATACATGCATTACAATTATAAAATTAAACAATTATTTAAAAATCACAGTTGCGAGTTGTTTCTTGAGTTGTCAATAGATGGCATTAGGGAGGTATGTGACATCATACGATAGATGGCGTTGTCTATTGACCTTCGATACCACGGGGAAGTTCGCTCTCGCCGTCGATGAATTTGCCAGAGCGGCTGATGCGGATGGGCACGCGCACGCACACTACAGCCTGGTTTCTGTCGTCTACAATCCTGAACTCAATAGTCGCAGAAGTACCCTGGAAAAACAAGCCATATGTTAATATGAAATTATAACTTTAAACGGTAAAAAAAAACGTTATCTTCCGTTATATCAAAATAAATATTCTAGGTTTCGGGAAGATGATGTATTTGCGTTGCTAAAAACACAAATCGCTTTTAAAATAAATTGTCTATCTGTCTGTCTGTTTGTCTGCAAGCCGCGTTTGTTCCACGTGATCTCCGAAACTGCTAGGCCAATTTCGACGGGACTTTCATATAACTATATAGGGCATATTATAGGCTACTTTTTTAAAATTCCGCGCTGTCAAATTTACGCTAACGAAGTTTACGGCGATAGCTCGTGTAAAAGTATTACCACAGGGAACCAGGACTCGATAAACATTCTAAGGGTGTAGTTGACGCTGGTGCCGGAGCTGACGGGGCAGCGCGTGTTGGTGAGGAAGTTGCATGTGTTGGCATTGTTGCCTAGGTTGTAGGGCACCGGCACAGCGCCTAGATACGCCGTCGCCAGTGTGCGCATCGACTGCAAGTTGCGAGCTAACAAGGACAGTGAGAACATATTAGTATAACATATTTTATAGTTGACAATGTTCCACGTGAAGAAAGGTTAAATTCCATGATTGTATAGGAAAGAAGAAACTGTCTAGTTCTGTATACTCACGAGCTCTGAAGGTCATGTGGATGACGGCGTCGCGCAGCTGCTGCAGCACACAGGGCGGGTTATTGCAGCCCTCGATGCGTGTGCTCTGCGGCAGCGCGCCCGAGTGGTGTACACCTGTGTAACATACCATATAGTTATTGTTTTTAGAACTACATTAAATTTAAAAAACTTAATGATAAAAATAAAATTACTAAATTGACTATATGTGTCATCACTTTCATGGCAACAACAATCATAGTAAGAAAATTAAAATCACAGCTAAACCTAGCAATTTAAGTAAATGTATCTAGTTTAAACTATACAATAAGTAGTGATTAGTTCTAGTTCATGTCTAGCATTTGTAATTTGTCTAATCAATAGTTTAAATGTAAAAAGCCTTAAATCTTTAGGATTGCTCTTAACAATAGACTAGGAAGTTATACTTACAGCGTTGTACATTGGTGGCATCAGCGACAGCCAGGGCGAGGCACAAAGCGATCACGAATTTCATCATTCTGTTGTTTGTGGTACCAGATACTTCTGCAACTTGATTTGATACATTGTAAGTGATATTTTCAGTTTTTATACAAAACTCTTATCATACAGGTGTGCAGTATCTCAGTGGGTGATGTTAATTAGTGATTAATTTTAATGTTATCTGTTGACGACAGAACTGTTGCAGTCTTCCATATCTGAGATTTATAACAGTGGGAGACGCCAGCATAACTGCTGCACTATAAGGCAGGCTGCTTTACCGCAATTCCTCAACCACACAGAAGACAGGCATCAAGTTTTTTTTTATAATATAAAGTGAAAAAAGAGCAAGCGGCCAACTGAATCCACCGAAATGGAAAGTGACCGCTGCCCAAAACATCCGCAATTGCAGATGCGTTACCTACCTTAAATGGACGGAGGAGGAGACACACATAAAGAGGACATTTCTCCTTCCTATGCATCTCCTCCACCGTTAAATTCACTTTTCCTTCCCATCCTTTCCTCTTAAGAAAAGGGTGGAAAGGGAAAGGGACTAAAATTAGGCCTGCGGCACCAAACTTATCAGACGAAACGCGGAATTGCTTCCTCTTCACGCCTGTTTTCTGTGTGGTCGTGATATTAAACCAGGCGAGCCGGCCCTATAGTGCGAAGATGTTAAAGCTGGCTCTATCGACATCTAATTTTTGGAAGCAATTCTGCGTTTCATCTGTTGAGTGCGTGTATAAATTCCCTTTCCCTTCTCTCCCTTTTATATGTGTCGTCCGTCGATAAATGTAAGCAACGCGTCTAATTATTACAAAGAGAAAACGTTAATTAGACATAAAAACTACTTCGAATGAGACCATATGATTGGTAGTAGCCCCTCCATATACCTAGCGTAGATCATCTACTATTACTGTCCTTTCGCCCGCTGCAATACTAAAGAAATGCAATAAAGGGAAGGAATTAACCTCCGCTTCTGCAGAGGTGAAGCCCTTCGCCTCCGTATCCGTATCCGCTTCCGTTAAAGTAGCCTCCGTTACAACTCTAATTCTGACTAACAGGCGTGGGTACGGTAAGCTCTCTACCCATGGAGGGATTAGAAAGCAGAGTCAATTCATAAAAAGGACTATAAAATAAGTCAGTGAAGTAAATAATATGTCATTTTGGTATGGACATAATCAAAGATAAACAATTATGCAGGTGTGAACTGTAATCACGGCCTGATATCTTAAAGACTAGACTTTTGTTAATTCGAGTTTATTGACTTAATATTTGTAGGCCGATGTGATTTAGATTAGTAATTAGAAATTAAATCGATTTTCCAGATTGTCGTCCTCCATCACGTCTATCGATAGAATCTAAGTATACTACGAACTGCTATTTTTTTTATAATATAAGGAGGCAAACGAGCAAGCGGCCACCTGAATCCACCGAAATGGAAAGCGACCGCTACCCATAAACATCCACAATTGCAGATGCGTTGCCTACCCTTCATTAAGGGAGGAGGAGACGCACATAAAGAGGACATTTCCCCTTCCTATGCGTCTCCTCCACCGTCAAATCTATTTTTCCTTGCCATCCTTTCCTCTTAAGAAATGGGTGGAAAGGGAAAGGGACTACAATTAGGCCTCCGGCACCACACTCATAAGACTGTACGATGAATTGCTTCCACTTCACGCCTGTTTTCTGTGTGGTCATGGTAGTACACCGGGCGAGCCGACCAACACATAACATTGGGACTAATCTCGTTTTACTTACAGAAAGTGACAATTAAACGAATTGGACTTGCATAATCCTATCACCGAAATCATTATGAGGATTCGTACAATGTACGGTTGCGGTATTTCACGGTGTTTCACTTCAGGCAAAATTGCCTTGTTCATTGCAACGAGACCAACTTCGCCTTCTACAAATAACTATTTAGATAGCAGCGAGTGGAAACGAAGGGATAATAATAAAAAGAAACCAGCCGTGTATCACAAACAGACTTTTTTCTTACACACGCGTATAAGCTGCATTGTATTGATTTTTGTTCCGCATGTTACAAAATGATTAAACTATTGTAGCTTTATAGGTACACCAACAGTATCCTCGACTATACATATCCGCAAGTTACCCTTCTGTCAGTTGAGCAAAGCAATAAAATTTACTGGCCACCATTCCAGTCTACAGAATTAATTAAAAATAGAATTCTGTAATCTTTCAATCAGTCATATTGTAAATAGTCTGCAGGTGTTAAAATCAACGTCCTGTTATCAAAAACGTTATCAATCACTGCCCAAATAACAACTAATACACTTATCTCACGGATCATCGCTTGTTGTTATACGAACTGTGTTGATTGGTTTCCGATTACTATACAATGTTATTTTGTTTATCGGCCGAATACTGAACCACTTATTAAATACTAGCGTTCCCGTGAGATTTTACATTCGTTAAATTCTCAATTACACATGTCAAAATTACCGTTACCATAATAACCTTGCTTCCCTCATGTTGGTAGCTTGTAGTTTATGGTCCCTTTCCCACATAATGGTTTTTATACAAAATATTTACCCCCTAAGTTTAATGGCGTAAAAATATATAGCCTATAGCGTGACGTAAGTGTAGGGCTTTTTATTAAGGAGATAATTATTTGTAAATTATGCTGTGATTGCTGAAATCTTAGGAAACAAAAAAGTGTGTGTTTATGTTTTATTATAATAGTATAGAAGTATATATGTAACATAGCAGCGTTAAAAAAGACCACGCTTAAACTCAAAGTAGATTCAAACATCTATCAGATTGTAAGCGGTGCCTATAGCGTTTAAAATTCGTTTTAATATTTGGCCGTTAGTAAATAGGTGTTCTTCTCTTATAAATTTTAAAACGGGAAGTGTCGGTGGCTTAGAGGTGGCACTTGTCTTGTAATTTACATGTCTTGGGTTCGAATGTGCGGAGCTGGTGATGAAGATGATGATGGGTATATACACTGTTGTAACAAAACAAGATGTTCGCATACTTTATTATACCGTCTCTAGATTGTTCATTTTACGATACAATATTAAAGACTTGATTTTTTGTTTTCATAGCAAGTCAGTTCAGTAAATTTCATTCCAATACTTGAGTCTTTTGTCGCTTTTGTCGTAGTTTTTATAGTTTCGTATAATTTGTTGCCATTGTCGAGTATTGTGTTCATTCGACAATAATTAATGGATAGCTTTATGCAACATAATAGCAGTACTTTTCTTTTGACAGTTGTCGTTTATTTCAGGAAGACGGTAAAGAATATTTTCAGTTTTATACATTTGCTACTTTATATCAATTTCCAACCACAGATCTTAAGATATTTCTTATAATAATCACTAAATTCTCTGTTAAAGTTTAGCTCTCTCAAGTATTTATTAATTAGCCATGTCTACAATAGCTGTAACTCTGTGGTCCGCAGACGGATGGACTGCGTAAGTCACAGCTGTCAGTCGCAATTAGACCGGCCGTCAGAACTGGTCAGAAGTGACGGATACAAAGCTGTTTCACGGAGATTTGTATTGACTAAACTGCGGTTTGGTTAGTACAAATCTAACAATTTAACCACAAAACTAGTGTGATTAACAAATGATGTTCTCTCTTTCATTCGTATGGATAACAAAAGAGACGACGATATATAAATGTCACTGCAGTCAACTCGCAGTTGTGTCGCCTTAATGGTTAAATTGCCGCGAAATTATATTTTACTAGCTGTTCCCCTGCGACTTCATCCGCACAAAATTAAGAAAACTGTGTCAAATTATCAATTGCAAATGTCAAAATGCCATGACATGATGACAAACCATGGCAACCTTGCTTCCTTGATGTTGGCAGTAACTTATTGTCTCTTTCCCACATTAGGGTTTTTACACAAAATATTTACCCCTAAGTTTAATTACGTGAAAATATATAGCCTAAAGCGTGACGTAAGTGTAGGGCTTTTTATTAAAAAAAGAATTAATCAAAAATATGCTGTAATTGCTGACATCTTAGGCAACAAAGAAGTGTGTGTTACGCTTTATTATAAAAGTATAGAAGTATAGATTATTTCAATCTACACCGAAGTTAATCTAAAAGAATTCACCGAGATTGCTTGTAACGTTCAAGACTACAATAACTAAAAAAAAAGGGTAAAGATTAGTTACCTAATTACTTAGTTTCTTTTGATATTTCAAGATTCAACCATGTTGTTAGAAGAAACGTGCACTTTAAGCATAAAGGCTGTGCGAACCTTTGACAGAACGTTCTGAACATGAATCACTTACTGCAGTCTTTATTTAGTCTCAAAGGTAGACTTAGTGTTGACTTGATGGTCTCTGAGTGCGGTACATAATTCTAGGAACTTGTGAAGAAGCAAATTAACAAAGTGACTTATGAAAAGGAGTACAAAAGTTACACTCCTCTATCTTCAGTCGACTTCACAGATTCAACAAAGAGAACTCGAGTTATATCTCACTTGTCAGTTCATTAACTTTATACTTTGTATTACAATTTACAAACATTAGTTAGGGCATACGTCTTTGACTAAACTATTCATGTAAGCTTATAGAAATCAAAGCGAGACTAAAGGGTTGTGCGATAGTTTAGTCAAAGGTGTACTCAAGCTCTTAAACACGAAGTTACGTAGTTACGAACCAAAGAATCATACTAAAATGATAAATTCGAAAGTTTAGATGGATGTTTGTTAGAATTTGTAGCCTAAATGGCTAAGGGATTTCGATTAAATTTCATACAGATGTAGAGGATAGTCTGAAGGGACACAAGCTCATTTGTTTTTTAATACCACGCGAACGGAGTCGCGGGCGAAAGCTAGTAATAAATAAAGTGAATTGCAAAAACACAATAAATAAGATATATTAGCTTATAACTTGTGTGTGTTAAAGGTCACTGAAGTATCAAAGTGTTCAAGACAGTGGAAAACAAACAGCGAGTCGGGGCTATTGTGATCCACGCTCCCCTTTGTCCGAGTATAAGGCTTTATTGTATTGAGCAGGTAAATAGTTACTACTCTAAAGAACTATTACATCCACAATAACCTACTTCAATACAATTACCTGAAAACTATTTTATAACAACTGTTTTCTTTTGTATGTTGTTTCACTATCATAGTGATTACCAATCACATCTAGAAGTCTTTAAATTAACATGTTATGCGACGTAATGATGGGGACATAAACCAGAAAGTGTTAAGACTGAATGTGGATGGCTACAAAAGAAGAGGAAGACCGAAGAAAGTATGGATGGATTGTGTGAAAGAGGATATGCTTAAGAAATGAGTGGATTCAGATATGACGGCTGATAGAGATGTATGGAAGAGCAGCACATACTGTACCGACCCTCCGTTAGGGATAAGGGCAAGTGGATGATAATCTAGAAGTCTTTAAATGGTACCTTGAGTCAATTTCTTACTACTTTTAAACAATAGGTCACACTTAGGGATATTTAAAAGTTGTAAATAGTCGAAATCAGCCTTTGACTACTTGAATTTTCCAAATCAGTATCGCACACGTGCGTGCTTTGATTAAATTTGTTATTACTTAAACTTTGGCTTATTTCGTCATTCTAACATTTTGGCTTAGCACAGGTGTTGGCTGTCTAAAATATAACTAATCTAGGATACCTAAATTGAGATAATTTGTTATATTCTAGACCTAAATTGCTTATTTTAGTAATTTTACGACCTAAAGTTGCCTTATATTTGAATTTAGGATATATACTGTTTCTCGTTCATTTTCTTTGATAATATAAATAAATCAGTATGTTTTTGTACTTGTGTGCAGGAGAAACTAACAATAATTGATACATAAGCTAGTTTTATATTGATTGTTACCTGAGCGTCAGTCACCTGGAAAGTGAATCATTCACTAAAGTGTTGTTTTGTTCTTTGATTCTTTTGTATATTTATCTATGTCTTGCTGCTGTGTTAACAAATTTTAAGACAGGCGTTTAGTTGAATTTTTCTCAAACAGTTTTCGAATTCACAGACTCTAACTCTTTTTACTTATCCGTGACAAAGGTAAGGAATGTTCTAGATATTATTCAATATCAATGTACATTCTCTCCCAAACTAGTATGGAGCTGAATTGAAATTGTAGTTATAACAATATGTATTCACTGAATCCCTTACGAGACAGACAAAAATAGAACTAGCTTCTCGGTAATGTTGTAGCATTAGAACTTGGTATAGTTTACGAACAGCACCTACTTTTACATGATTCATCACACTGGGTTTATCTCAGTCTACGTTGGAAGTTTTCGTCCTCCAGTATCTATCTTCAAGTATTCTCATTTCGTAATCAAGGCACCTTTCCTATACATGTCTTCGCACATCAATTAAATTACATCATTTAACTATTATTTATTAAATGCAAAATTTCACTTGTGACTTAGTCTTTGTGGAATTATAAATAACAAAAAAAAACAAAAGTAAGTGCTTGTGTGTAAGCTTATATGTTCTTTCATACCATATCATTGGGATGCCATGAGCCGTTTAGGCGGCAAAATCTAACTACCATTCAACTATCTAAAATTTCGCATTTATAACATAAATAAGATAGCGAATGCTCCAACCTAAACGGGAAGGCAATGTCTCGCGTACATAATGTCGCAAAGATTGCTTCACATTAGGCTCGTGATCTCGAGAATGGAAAGGGTTGACTAAGTTTCACTTCTGCAACAATTTGATATCTTATATTTCAAAAGAATTATTCTGTAAGGTTATGGGCCTTATCATAAAAAAACTTAGTGTTTCAAATACATTTCAGCTTAAATACATCGACGCTTTTAAACCGAGATCTATCACTTGGCGGATTTTGGACAAACTATGCTTATTAAAACATTTTTCTTTGGCTTTTTATTTATTACTATTTTTTGTACGTATACCGAAAGCAATGTCCATACGTATTTCTGTTGAAACACATAACGTTGACGTCCATAATATTAATCAGCGGCGGTCAGAACTTAAACACGTGTTTAACTAAACAGTGTCTACTTTGGGGTAATCTGTACTAATATAATAAAGCGTAAACACACACTACTTTGTGGCGTAAGATGTCAGCAAACACTGCATATTGTTGAATAATTATTTATTTAACAAAAAGCCCTTCACTTATTTCACTATTAGGCTTAGGCTATATATTTTTACGCAACTAAACTTAGGGAGTAAATATTTTTGATAAAAACCCTACTGTGGGAAAGAGACCATAATTTTCTGCCAACATCAAGGAAGTAAGATAACCATGGTTTGTCATCATGTCATGTGATTTTGACATTTGTAATTGATAATTTGACAAATGTAAATAATAAAATGAAATTTTCATAATTTCATGCGGATGAAGCCTAACGGGAATAATTTAAATAATTTAGTTATGTTTAAAATCAGGTTGAATGGCCGCTGGTTTGTTAATGTAATATTGTTCCTTTTATGCTTACTGATTCAGTCAAGTTTTTTTGTACTGTACAACCTAGTTAATGTGTTGGAGTTACATTCCCAGCGCCCCCTGTCGGCGGAGTGTGAAGCATTTAGTTTCAAAGCTCTCTGCACCCGGAATGACTCGCTTTGAGTGTTGAAGCGCAGTTTTTTATTATTTCCTATTCATATAAAAGGTTTATATTTCACGTAAACCTTTTGCATATATTTAATTGTGTAGATTAACTGTTATTCACCGATGTATCGAATTTTATTTGATAAGTAACTTGAAAATCTCAACAAAAACTTTGGAGATTTAATTAATCGCGTAATCGCTACTAAAAGATGGTTAAATGAATATAAACTATAGAAATATTGCCACTTCCAGTGTGTCAACATACCCGCCTTATCTTAAATGGTGGCATAGGCTAGAAAATTTACCGCGCAAACAAAACAGCGGCCATCTTGTTTATAGGTCACAGAAGGGCATATGCGGAATTATGTGTCTCAAAACTTTAGGTAACATCAGCTATTTTAACTACGAAAACGTTATAAATGTTACCAAGTATAGCGATGAATAATATTTTTTTCTATTACCTGATGCTAACGGCCTTCTAGTGAAGCGACGTCTTAAAGTATAAGACCACGCTAAAACTTCCAATTCTATTAAAATTTCGACATCTGTAAGATGGTATTCTTCTAATTAATATTATGTGTTACCGTATATTTTATAATTGTCATAACGAACATCTTACCCTCTTTTTCTCTCCCCTATCTCTTTCTCCTTCTGTACATCGTTTTTTGGTATACATAATATTTTGAAATTATATATTTTATGCTTATATTTGAGAATTTGTAGTACAATGTCAGTAAAAAGTCTCGTATGAAACGGCTCCGGCTGGCGAGTGGTCGCCGAGTGGTCGCCGAGTAGACGCCGAGTGCACGGCGAGTGGTCGCCGAGTGGTCGCCAAGTGGACGCCGAGGGCTCTTACATAAAACGCTGCGCTGGAATCAAGACATCGATACAGTGTTGTTAACAACCTTTTTAGCCTTAGGGATATTTTTAGATCAATTATCTAATGAAAGATATGAAAGGAAATCTGAGAGAAAAATAGAAATGTACAGGGTTTTAAAGTGGTTGTTTTTTATAAGGAAGATCGGTTTAAATTTAGGTTCAAAGCTGATTGTTCTCAGCCGGCAGCCGACAGCTGCACATAGACCTTCACCAACGATAATTTAGTTTATCGTTTTAGTCATTAAATTGCTATTTTATATTGTAAAAATTCTAGCAAAGGCTTTAGGTAACAAACTTTCTAAATACTTATTTTTTTTATTATAAGAAAAATCTTGAAGGCAATATTTCTTAGACTGGTTTTCATGAATTTGTTCGGCATTAAATAAAAATTAGGTGAATCCGCTCAGGGATTCATTTCGTGGGCGAAGCTGAAGGTAAATATGATTACGTTTTTATTGCTATTACAATGCTGATGTAATTGCCTTAACTGTTTATAAAACGGTTTAGGAATCGACGTATTTTTTCTAGTTACAATTAGAATTATTTAGACTTTATCTCATTAATTTTCTTTACATTAAAATATGTATAATTTTCAAAATGTTTAGTGGCGATTGTAATTATTTTAAAGTTCAGGGCATCTTTTTTACCATGACCTATGGTGCCTTTCTGCGAGACGTCCTGGGCGGTTGCCCGAGCCCTACTATAGCGCATTGTATCTTAAAATTTTCAAATAACGATTTTACTTACCTCTATGAATTACAGTATTTTTACGTAATAGTTATACTAGTAATTATAGTTTACTTTACTCTTACAATACGATAATATTTGATTTGTATAAAAATGCCAGCTCCTTCATAGGTTGTTTGCAAATTATTACATTAAAAGCCTCCGCCTTGCCGCACCATCCCCACGACTTCCCCCACTCATCCCCCGGGTGTATGCATACCCGTACTGTGCTTGAAACATATAACGAGCTTTGGCCCGCGACTTTGTCTGCACGAAATTTCGTATTAAGTAGTCTACGTTTTTCAAGATTATGTTTTATATCTGTGACAAATTTCATCAAGATCGGTCCATCCATCCATCCGAATCCATCCATTCTTTCGCATTTATAATAGTATAATATGACTGTAAAAAAGTATGCACACTTTACAATATTATGGAGATAAAAGATAATTCTAACAATTTAAGTTACGTATACTTTCGTTTATTTCGTTTTAATTTATGTATTTCTTGCTATATAAAGGTCATTAAAACATTCAAGCCAGCGCAAGCGGTAGGCGCAGCGTGAGGTCTTAATAAAACATAGCCCCGTCAGCCTAACTTACTGCTAACTTATTACATTCTCATGTAGAAAATTTGATTCAATTTTAACTTAACCAAGAATTTATGAAGATGAAAGTAACGAAGTTTGTGGAATATTACCTTGTTAAAAGTTGTTTTTCTTTGTTACAAAAAATACCTTCAAGGCTTGTGTGTCGATATTATCTATACTAATATTATAAAGAGGAAAGATTTGTATTTTTGTGTGTATTGAAATAACTCAAAAACTACTGCGCCTATTTCAAAATTTATTTCACCATTATAAAGCTTCATTATCGCTGAGTACCATAAACTATATTTTTCACGTGAACGAAGTCACAAGCAACATATAGAATTTAATACAAGTACTTATAATATTAATTTTATGGTTACTTTGTGACTTTTTTTACAACATAGACAACTGGTGAACATAATTACTCAAAAATGCATAATTTAAAATAACATGGGACACTTAACTGTAAGGTTGCGAATACTCATGCCAAATAAAGTGGAATAGAATATTAGTTAACCTCAGACCCTCCCTTACACTGACGTTGCCACCCTTATCACAATATGATAGCCATTTGCACACCAGGTGGAAAATTCATGCAAGTGTAACAGCTATTATCATGTGTTTTATTATACAAGGACACAATCCAGCGACCATCTGAAGCGACTTTTAATACGCAGATAAGATACAAAAAGGATATGCTTACCTATACATCTCTTCCCCTGTCGAATACTTTCCTAATCTGAACAAAGCCATTGGTAGTATTTGTTCTACAGAAGTATAAATATAGCTGCACCAAAGCCTTGTTAACCGTTCAGTTCGGTCAGATGACTGTAAACGTACGTGTAAACAACAAGGGAGCCGGCAGAAAACAAATACGCAAGACATGTGTCGTATTTGTTAGACTGTATGTTCATGTTACGGTTCGTTTACTAGTAGACGAATGTCTAAATCTAGGATAGATCTATGTTGTCTCTTATAAGATAGGATTGATTGGGAGAGATGGACGCCCCTTTCATTGTTATTCCTATTTTTGTCTAGTTTAGTACTGATGACGTATGATAGAGTTATTTGGAGGACAAAAACCTGCAGCGCTGACCCTACGGGAGTAGGATAATGATGATAATGTCTAGTTTAGTGTAGTTTATTCACTGTAACTAAATACTAAATGTCTATAAATTATTTTTAATTTCGTTCTCTTGTAAGACACATAATTACGTACTTTTATATCTAAAGCTAGTTAAAAAAAACTTGGTTTACACTTAGCCCGTGCAATTGGCTAGACACCGGTCAGACATGGATTGTCTGGACTCACTGCCGCCAGTTAGTGTTCATATTATTTTAATTGAATTTCAGTCTAGTTATTGAACGCTACTGTCCAACTGAACTGGCCAAGTGTGTCGTTAGTAGCAATTATTTTATCTTTTTTATGTCATGCCAGTATAACAGAAATAAGTTAATAAAATAACCATCTATCGAATATTTACGGTTATGTTAAGTTAATAATATCAATAACGCCTATAATGCTACCGCAGCAACCTCTCTTGGCTGTTATTATACAAACACATTAAGTTATCTTAAGTTGGAGACCGCTTTTAAAGTTATTGTCGGATAAACAGTTTATCCTTTATGCGGTTAGTGTGATAGCATTTATGTTAGTTTGAACTCATAGTCATATAATATCGACTGCTAAGTGATATTCAAACTTACACTTCAGTAACTTCGCGTCTGACGACCAAATGCTGAAACGACATTGACACAGCGTCTTAAACGATGAGACCCCACTTAAACTGCAAATCACTTTTTACGTCTGGTAGATTGTAAGCAGAGCTTAAGAAGCGAATGATTTAAGATTCGTTTTAGAAATCGGCCGTCACTGTTATAACACTTAGTGTTGATTATGAGTGTCGGAGTGTTTTTTCGCAGTAATTTACCTTCGAAATTGTATAAAATTGTATTTTTTTACAATTAATAAACAAAGTTTTTGGAATTCACGGATGTATCACGAAAATTACTGATTCCATGAACGGTGAAAATTTACACATGCCGTTTGACGAGAATTTTTACGCTTGAATGGTAATAAATAAAATTCAGCCTTTCACTAAAAATATGTGTACATTTTATTAAGTACTTGTAAGGTTACTTTTTAAAAGTATTTTTGTATGCAATATATTATTTTAAATTATAAAGATCTGATGTAAAAAATGTAAAGTACAATTTTAATTAAGTAATCTCTGTCTTCACTAATAGATGCACTTTGCGTGTTGTTTACTGAGCTAGGAAGTAAGTAACATTAACAGGAAGTGGAAGTGAAGCTAACTTGTTTACTTAACTCCGCAAATCAACTTTGTTTCCCTTAGTAATGGATTCGAGCAATAAAATTACATTATGTTTAACTTTCCTTACATTTTTATCTAGCTGTTGCTCGAGATTTCACCCGTATGAAATTAAAAAAATAATGAAAAACATAGCCTATGTTACTCATTGGTAACGTAGCTTATTAATGGTG
Source organism: Papilio polytes (assembly GCF_000836215.1). Classification (NCBI taxonomy): domain Eukaryota; kingdom Metazoa; phylum Arthropoda; class Insecta; order Lepidoptera; family Papilionidae; genus Papilio; species Papilio polytes. The sequence goes on from NW_013524935.1 coordinate 5,559,556, forward strand.
AAAGAATTTATAAAATCGACCCAGTAGTTTTTGAGTTATTTCAATACATCCAAAAATACAAAACTACAAATCTTTCCTCTTTAATAATATAAATAAACTTTTATTTTATATCTCTATAGTAATAAATTAACGCTTTTTGTGTATTTTATAAGTCGGTTAATATCAAATCTTAAAAAAACCTTGTTATATTATATATCTACAAAGGTTGCAGCTAATAGATTTAATAAACGGGCGACGGGAATTAAAAAAAGAAGTGTGTTGAGTTGCAGCGCCTCTCGGCTGATCCTCTCAGCGGAGCGCGAGATGATTTTAATATTATTCATACTCTTCATTTCATTAGAAGCTCAGTAATCTCATAAGTATTAAAGTAAAAATTGCTGCAGCAAATTTTATAGACACGGGAATAAGTTTCAGGTTCATTTAAAAATTATATCTTAAACAATTCTTAGATCTAAAAACAAAATAATAATAAGCTCTAGAAAAAATGAAGTATATAGCGTCTCATAAATAGAGTTATTTAAACTTTTTTTATTGACAAGCTTTTCTCTTGTGACTTCACCCGCATGAAATTATAAAACCTTTATCTTATTTTTTACATTTGTGAAATTTTCAATCGTAAATGTCAAAATTCAGATGATCACCATGCTTGCTTCCTTGTTGGCAGCTTAAAGTTTATGGTCCCTTTCCCACGTTAAGTTTTTTATCCAATTTATTTATCCCCTAAGTTTAATAGCGTGAAAATATATAGCCTAAAGCGAGCCGTAGTTGGGCTGTTTATTAAAGAATTAATTATGCAAAATTTGTGATTGCTGACATCCTACCCCACGAAGTAGTGTGTGTTTACGCTTTATTATATTAGTATATGTCGCAATCAGAAGAAGAAATCAATTTGAATTTAAGTCATAATTAGAACACGAGCGCTGCCGAGCGACTTTCGTGAGAACTTAGATTATTCTGAAAATAGGGATCGTTGTGAGAACATTGTTTGAACAATATGAGCTTGGTAGATCGATGATATCCTGACTGAGGAGTATTGTGAATGTGTTCCTGGAATCCGACTTTACCCATGGCCGCCCTCATGTGATCTCGAGTAGTAATAATTCTGATATCGTGCTAGCTCATGCCGACATATAGATGTAGGTTTTTAATGTCCAAATATTTTTTTTAAATCGTTCCAGTAGTTAAATAGCAACAATTAAATATATACATAACTAATTATCTACTTCATTTATTTTGATCCCAAAAATTACATGTAATATATTCGTTTTAAGCAAATTGAAATTAATCCAAAACAAAGCGAGGCGGAGGTCGAGAGTCCGCGTTACAAATGGACCTTTCTCGTTACCAATTTCAATTTAAGCTCAGCGGAGCTTCTGATTGAAATTGAAGAAAAATTTCCTTCCTCCAGTCCCGCATATTTATTCTAAACCCCAATATACTTTGCGGTATTAACGTTTCTGATTTAAACAAGGGCCTCATTTAAATTTAACATAAACAGACCTCGTTAAAGACGGAGAAAAGCGAGTTTTGACGGAATTTTTTTTATTGGACCTTTGTTTTGTGATAAAATGTCAATTTACATAGATGGCATGAATTATTATTTACAGGTCATATTTAAACTTTATAATATAGTTTTAAATTAACTTTCCTTTGATTTATCGATGAGAAGAAAATTTTTGAAGCTTTTTTATGAGGTAACTAGCTTTCGCCCGTGACTCCGTCCGCGTGGGAAAAAAAAACAAAAGCAAGTAGCCTATGTATTCTTCTAGACTATCCTCTACATCTATGCCGAATTTCATCGAAATCCGTTCAGCAGTTTAGGCTACAAACTCTAACAAACCTCCATCCATCTAAACACAATTATATTACATTATTACAATAAATTAAAATATAATCTTTATAAAACACTCAAAAACGAAAGTTTGTAATAATTTTGCAGCGATATTTCCTTCAGGCGTTATTCAAAATCTGATTTGATTATTATTAACAAATGTGATCCTTTATTGACAATGTAAATAAATTATACTTCTACTGTAAATTATAAACTGCTACTTCAAAATATCAAAATGTTTAGTTAAACTTTAAGATGAAAACAAAGTTAAAAACTTTAATTTTCAATTTTTAAAGTCTTACAAAGTTTAAAAAGTCAAAGTTCAACAAAGCCTTGTTCGACTCTGAGTGCTACACTTAGTTTAATATATTGCAGCAGTCCGCACTACCGATTCTACAATTCTTAGACAGACGAGAACGTACTTATTTAAGAATTCATTGCTTCTCGGATCGTTTTAGCAAAGTCTAGAACATTCTTTTTTGATTCAAAATACATACTAAAAATCCTTTTAGTTTCACTTTAGGAAATTTAGAGTTTGCTTCCCTTCGTTAGAAAACCTTTTATTTGTTACTTCTTTGATGTATTATGCCATCTATTACTATAAAAGGTGCACTGTTTTTAGTTAAAATTACTCATTACATTACCTAATTGATATATTATTAACTCATACAGAAATATTTCTTCGCAATATGTGACGTCATCAAGAATCTAGAAATGAACGAACACTACATATGGTAAAATATACGAAACGTGTTCAAGCAATTTTCAACCTTATCGCTGTGGTTATAGATTCACATTCGTAAGATCAATTGTAGAGATATTTAAGGGGTCATTGAAAGCGTCTAACAAGGCTGTTGCCGCGGAAATTGTGGCCCGAATTGCAGCCACCAGGGGCCGCTCTGATTTTACTCCAGATTGGTATCGAACACTGCTGCTCCATGAAGATTGACTGGTATCTTTATTATTTCTATCTAGAAATTCAGTATCTACAGAACGTGTTTTCAAGACTATATTGTTTTTAAATAGTTATTTTATATATGGACATTATTACTATAAAAATGTAGTTATAATTTCCTTTTACTCAACAATGATGAAGTTATCGATAAACTGAAATTTAAAAATAAACTGTGAAAATATAACACAATAATCATCAACAAAAATATCTAGGCCATAGCAATTAAACTAACCTAATCCTTACTTTTTTATACCATAAGTTGAAAACAATCAAAAAGTGTCTTAAAACAACACTAACAGCCTTACAAATAAAATATAATACTTGCTTGTACTCAGTTTATTACTAAGTTTAACTTTATACCGCGTTGATTATAATAGTATAGAAGTATGATGAAAAGGTGCCTTATCACTTTTGCAGCTATTCTGTTTGCTCTTCGGCGAAGGCCTCCTCCAACATATTGTAAACTATTAATTCCTGTAACAATTTTATATTTGTTACACTATTTTAACTTTCACTTATTTATACTATGTATTTGTAAGTCTTCTATTGATGGAGAGTGGTGGTCTTTATCCCCATTACCAGTCAGCTTGGAGGATATAGTTTTATTTTCTTTTTTGACCGACTTCCCAAAAGGAGGTACTCAATTTTTTTGTATATTTTTTATGTGTGTTATGTAGCTTGATATTTTCTTTTTTCTAACGGTTAGCAGTATACGAATAGGTAAAGATTCATTTCAGTTTAGCGGTTAATTCAGTTACTTCAGTAAAGTTTAATCAGAATTAATATGAGTCAGCTAACGTGAGGCGTTATAATGAATATCAATGTCTCACGTTTGTGGGCTACGTTCTGGAATCCAATTAAATGTAATTAATGTAAGCCGACTGTTCAAAGTGACGGCCGGGAGATTATCAAGTAATTAATACTTAGAGAAATGGGAGGAAAATGAATAAAGGACAATATACACGGACGTCAAACTTAAGCTGTCATCAGTGTGAAATGCCTTAATGTCGTTTAAAGCAATTTAGAAATAAAGACAAGATTCTTTTTTTTTATAACATATGGTGGCAAACGAGCAAATGGCTACCTGAATCCACCGAAATGAAAAGCGACGGCTGCCCATAAACATCCGCAATTGCAAATGCGTTGCCTACCCTTAATTGACTGAGAAGGCGCACATAAAGAGAACATTTTCCCTTCTTATGCGTCTCCTCCACCGTCAAATCCACTTTTCCTTTCCAACCTTTCCTCTTAAGAACAGGGTGGAAAGGAAAAGGGACTAAACCTAGGCCTCCGGGACCACACTTATTAGACGAAACGCGGAATTGCTTCCATTTCACGCTTGTTTTCTGTGTGGTCGTGGGTATTGCACCGGGCGAGCCGGCCCTGCAGTGTAAAGATCTTAAAGCAGGCACTACCACTGTAGAAAATTCTTTCATAAGTCTCTATTTTTAAAGCGTTACATCTTATTAAATTACATTTCAAAGGCGTAAACAATCATCTCCCATAAAAATCTTTTAAGACGTAATTTTCTGTATATTTGAAAAAAAAACTCATTCAATTCTTGAATACCAGCTTTATCTAAGAATTCCTTTCGCCTTTTCTTTTTAATTTTAAATCACGTGCTAAGCGCATTTTCTAAGCCGCTACTAAATCTAAATAGTTGACTTACAAACATTCCCTCTCGGCTTTAATATAACTATTCATTCCGATGCATTCAGGGAACACGTTATGGAAAAATTCGCAAACATATTTCAGTCTGCACGTATCAAATTATACCTTAATAATTTGTGTTAAAGTTCATTTTAGTTTGCAGTGTTACTCCGCGTGTAGATGGCGTTAGTAGCACTCATTACTTACCTTAAAAGCTTGCATTTGGCAAAGCTCACCGAAGTAATAGAGTTACTTCTGTGAAACGCTCTCTACTATTGCGTACGCAGCGCCCTCTATGAATGAAACACGACAACGGATTTACTAAAACATAACTTAGGATTAAATCTAAAATTATAACAGATTGTAAATAGTTGTGAAGAAATTTTAAGCTGTATTTGTAATTATTTATTTTAAGTAACAGCCGAGTATTGAAACGACATTATGTAACCGCTTAACTGATAAGGCAAAGTTTAAAATCCAAATTCCATTATGGCAGATTGTAACATCGCACGACTGTTGTGCGGTTGTCGCTGGTTTCGCAGCCAATTCGACTGTTTATTTGCACAACTAAAGATCGAGTGTGCGCACCTCCATGTAAGCACATAGCAATCAAAGCAAGACTACACAGTTGCGAGATATTCTAGTATCAGGTGTGTACGTCCTTTTTACGTACACCAAGAACATAATTTAATAATTACTCTGAATGTTTATTGGTTTCCGGAATAAACTAAGATATATAACATCGCGAATCTTGTCTGTCATTTTACATTATAAAATATAGTTTTATATTTATTTTATTAATCCAGCCGAGCTGAAGGCTGTGCAGGCCACTGCACAATTAGGGAACACGCCATAACTACCGATCTCCGGAGCTTCGTCTGAGTGGAAAAATACGTCACATATCTTCTCTGTAATATCCATACCCTTCCTGTTAATATTAGATTTACAATAAGATATAATGTAGCTTTCTAATGGGGAATGGAGATCGATTCTATAGTTTTGCGAACAATCAAAACTTTCCTTTTCATATTTGTATAGAAAACATGTTTCCAAACCAATACGACTTAGGGTCCTTCAAGAAGCGAGCCTATCATTTCCTCAAAGGCCGGCAACGCATCTGTAGTTCCTCTGGTGTTGCGGATGTCCATGGGCGTCGTTGACCACCTTGGTGTTCACGCCGCTCGTTTGCCCCCTTTTACTATAAAAAAAAAAATGTTATTGAAAAAATATACCATTCTGTTACATCATATGACGTTTACATATTTTTCCTATCTACATATAATAAATTGGAGTGTCTGTTTGTAATATCAAAAGAAATATTCCTGATTTCGAGAATAGCATTTAAATATTTGTGTCCGTCTGTCTGTTCGAAAGCCTCGTCTGTTCCGGATAAATATGAAAAAAAAAACAATATTAATTTTCTTTCATAATATTTGAAAAGGATATTTATTACTCCTGTAATATTTTCACATCATAAAGACCATAACAACAACTACACATATAAAATCGTTAATTACGCAAGTTGAGAATTAGGCAGTTTGTCGCAGTAGGCTCTCACTGTCGTTAATTATCACTTCATCAAACGTATTAAATATCTAATGAGATTACACAGAATGCGACAGTAATTGATCTTATAAGCCTAATGAGAGATTATGAATGAAGAAATACATAGAGACGTTACTTTAGTCAATCTATTTTTGTATGTATTGGAATAACTCAAAAACTACTCGGCAGTTTCGTTGTTCTTTCGCCGTTAGAAAGATAATTTATCTGTTAGTAACATAGGCTATGTTAATTATGTTTTTTTTTATTTCACGTGGACGTAGTCGCGGGCAACAGCTATAATAAACTTAAGGAAAATCAGATCCTAGTCTCTCTAAGAGAGCTCTTTAATTAAGTCACCATTACGTAGTTTAGATAAGGTTTTGATGTTCCAGCGACAGGGAATTTGGTCCTGTGTATTCTCCTCTGTCGACTGAAATTAAGAAATGCATCTCGTTTTACGGACATCTATAGGCAGCGTTTGTTTGGTTACTGCTGATTCACGTGTCTGTTGGCTCGTTTACTTTGTTATATAAAAGGCGATCAATACGTAAAAACTACTAAGTACTATATTATAATACTAACTTTCGCCCTCGACTCCGTCCGCGTGGAATTAAAAAAAAACAAAACTGAGTAGCCTATGTGTTCTTCCAGACTATCCTCTACGTCTATGCCAAATTTCATCGAGATCCGTTCAGCCGTTTAAGCTACAAACTCTAACAAACATCCATCCATCCAAACTTTTGCATTTATAATATTAGGAAGATTGTTTGTTCAGAAATCCTTATCTTTGTACAGAATACATTGACCTTTCTCATTTCACGCAAAAGATATTTCGAGATAAACAAATTAAAATGTGTCACGTTTAACTACTTCCTATTATTAAAAATAATTTGTAAACAATAATATAAAGCTGATAATTATTATTTAAATAAACTCTCATCTCAATCTGTTAAAAACATTAACAAACATTTAATTATGGTAGCAACTCTATGTGATATATCGTCGGTAAATCCTGCTAATCCATCATTCTATATAAGCCGATGTCTGTCTCTGATATCTATTATTTTATAGATAACTACATGTATTATAATAGTTACTAGCTTTCGCTAACGATTTCGTCCGCGTAGAATTAAAAAAATCTATATATAATATGGAGGTTACTTTCAATAATAACTATTATGTTGTACTGAAAAAAAAAAACAACATTAAGAGCTATTAACTGACTAATTTTATGTTACATTTCAATGCCTCCGCTCATTTGTCAGTCCAAAAAAATACAGATTTTATCTTACTTAATAATATAAATGCGAAAGTTTAGATGTATGGATGTTTGTTAGAGTTTGTAGCCTAAACGGCTGAACGGATCTTCATGAAATTTGGCACAGGTTTAGAGCATAGTCTGGAAGAACACATAGGCTACTTTTTATTCAGGGATAAGTTACGGTTCCCGTGGGATTGATTAATTTCGTTTTTTAATGTTTACTCGATCATTCTGCAACGGTTCAACATATCTTATTGAAATTTGGCACAGATGTAAAACAAAGTCTGGAGTACATGGGATAAGCTTCATCCCCGAGAAATGTCCGGTTCCGGAGGGATACGTAGCTTTTTATTATTTATATAGTTCGTATGTTTTCTAATACCACGCGGACGAAGTCGCGGGCAACAGCTCGTACTAAATAAAGATACAAAAAGGTTTTACATATATCTATGACAAATTTCATCGTGTATCTGCCTTTAATGTGGCAAACTCTAAGAAACATCCATCCATCTAAACTTTCGCATTTAAAGCGTGCACACATCTTTGACTTAACTATCACACTGTGGTGAGATTGTCGATTGTTTCTCAGCCTCAACTGTTTAGACAACTCACCTCCATACAATCCCATACGAATCAAAGCGCGACTGAACAGTTGTGCGATAGTTTAGTATGCGCATACTCTTAAGATAGACTAGAGCAGTAAATAAAGTATATTCTAAATAGAGTGCAAACAACTTTAATACTGAGTGCGAACCTCGTCCCGTAGCACGTACCAAGTAATCACTCACTTTCATACTACATTATATTAATTACATCACGTCGGCTGCCTCTCGCACCGCAGCGAAAAAACTTAACTAAGTATAGGTAGTCTTGTTTAATAATTAAGCAAACAAAAATATATAAAAAACATATAGTTTTGAAAAATTGTAAACGGATAGATGTTTGTTAATACATATTTCAAAAACGGCTTAATAGAACTCGATGAAAGGCACAGATATAGAACATAGCCTGGAAGAACATACAGGTTACTCGTACTCACTAACTTAAAATGGATTTGACGGTGGTGGAGACGCATAGGAAAGATAAATGTCCTCTTTATGTGCGTCTCCTCCTCCGTCAATTAAGGGTAGGCAACGCATCTGCAATTGCGGATGTTTCCATTTCGGTGGATTCAGTTTGCAGCTTGCTCATTTGCCACCTAATATTATATAAAATAAAAATACTTTTTTTTAATTCGCAGTGATCTAGGCAAAAACTAGTTTTTTGTTCAATAGCTTTGATTTAAAAAGAGATTATAATGTTGAACGGGCATCTATGTAGGAGCGTACAGTGTTAACCACATGTCGACTGATGGCACGACAGAAATAAACCTTGTTTGTAACGTTCTTCCTGTCGTACAATAATAAAAATCTACATTAAACTGATCATAAGATAAACAATAAACAAATGAAGATACCCTATATGCCATAGTGTTAAAAACAGTGGGATTATCACAAATATTCGTGAGAATCTTTTCGTAACTTTTCGGGCGTAAAGTACATAAATAAATTTCAATAAGTCTTTGACATTACGAATAATATCTCGCAATTGTTACGAAAATGTTTTTGATAGGCCCTCAATGGTACAACTAGATATTAACAACAAATTATCTTTTAACAACATACTTATAATACGTTTATCATTAAAGGCTCGATATATGTACATATTTTTCATTTTATCTTAAGTCAGGAAAATGATTAAGACAATTTTATTTACCATATGCACTAAAAAATAACACCAATTGCTAAGGTTTGACTATGTGTTCAATACTCATCTATACTATTATAATAAAGCGTTAACACACGCTTCTTTGTTGCCTAAGATGTCAGCAATTACAACATATTTTTAAATAATCCTTTTGTAATTAAAAGTCCTACACTTGCGTCACGCTTTAGGCTATATATTTTAACGCCATTAACTTAGGGGGTAAATATTTTGGATAAAAAGCCCAATGTGGGAAAGAGACCATAAGTTGCTGCCAACATCAAGGAAGCAAGGCTGTCATCATGTCATGTCATTTTGACATTTGCAATTGATACTTTGACACATGTAAATAATAAAATAGTTTAATGCGGATGAAGCCGCACGCGAACAGCTAGTTTAAAAGTAAAAGCAATAACAAAGTTGATGCAGAACTTGTCACACCTCGCCAGACTTTCAAACTTTAGTCCAATCGCTGCAGGCACATCGATAAAAGTCGCTTCATTTTACGAGTATACCATTTACTGCTCGCCCAAACTTTACCTACATCACATAAATTTAGTGCAGTTAAAGATAATATTTCTATTATAAATATGTTATTCTGCAATCTGAATTAGACTCAAGCTGTGATCAGAACTCAATGGAGATCGTGAAATATCAAACTTGTATATACCTTTGACGGAAACAGGACTTGACTGAAGTAACGGGATATCGACATCCTTATGCGGAGAGCGTGGCGATAACCTGATGGTAGAATCAGGATCAGTTTGTGCAGAATTGGCATAAACATAAACTAAAGTCGATGAACTTGGTCAATTGTTTACACATAAAGTGGGTTTAATAAAACTGACGATGTCAAGAGTGTTTCTTTATAACAAGGGGGGGAATACGCCCAAAAAGCAAAGCAATCTCTAGCTATCGACATCCTCGTTTACAAATGTTGCCTAAATTTTATCAAGAGAATATATTAACAAAAACAACATAGTTTATAGTTAGTTTACATACTTGTATTCACGTAATTTGCATGCTAACACTTCACTGACATAAAATGGAAATACAGACTTTGTTCCAACTTAGGATCCAACTTGTACGTCTGAAAACCGCATCAAAGTGTCTCTCTGATAGATTCCTAACAACCGGGAAACCGTCTCTAATTTGAATTGGTACAGAAACCACAAAAGTGGCTACTTCGAAATACAAAACACTGTATAAATTAGATGTTTAATTCAGAAAAAATATAGAATTCAGTATTGCCAAGTAATAGACTACTCACTACACTACTGGTTAAAGTCTAACCAAAGGTGCCAGGTAGAAAGTAACAGGGTAGGAAACGTATCCGCAATTGCAAATATCTATGAGCAGCATTCATGTCTATTCAGCGAATTTGAGGCTGCTGGCTTGTTTATCACATTATCATACAAAAGAGGCTTTAGTATCAAAAAAACATTTTTATAGTGAAAAAATTCTACGAAAATCAGGATAAACAAGAGCGGCGTCTCCAACTCTACAAGGAAGTTCTGTAATAGCTGAGCTTAACAAAGATTTATTAAGACGGAGCGTTGCAAAGTTTATGAAATGTTTGAAAAGGTGATCCATCGTGTCATGGCGGCGACAAGACAACTGTCATGGCGGCAAAAGCGCGGGAAGGCGTTAACCTCCGGCACGCTTCGTGTAGTTTCAATTAGCGGACTCCGCGATCATTATACGTTTTTTTACTTTTTACGGCACTTAACTTATTTATTTCGTTGCTTTGATACTGTATACGAATGAAAAAGCTATATTTTAACGCGTATTTATTAAAGTATGCTTGTATTGTAGTTTTTAGTTGTATTACAGAGAATGTAGGAGGTTAGGATGTAACTATTTCGCGTCTATACCCGTTGCAAAATTTACTTGACGAATTTAACACATTACCCGTTGATGTCTTTTACAGTTACAGGATTATTAGAAAAGCAGGTAGTCTTTTTAATTAGGAAAAGTTGTAGTAAAACCTTTATGTAATACAACACTATTACAGAATCCTGGTGGATCCGCTTCGAATAATTAGTAACTTAACTCTTAACTACTAACCATGTAAAAGCTTTTATCGGTTACGAAGAACGTTGCTATCCCTAAAAAGTCTTTTTTTAAAAGAATTACTGTTGTGTACTCTTAATAACAATGAGCAAACTTTGACTATTTTTATCTCAAAACGACCGGTTAAACTAAAATGTAAAAAATAATCTAATATGAGTTTAACCATTCGGATACGGTACTAAAAATAAAATCAACGTTTAAACATGGCCATTGTTACTATTATTTTTAAAAAAAGAAACATATTGGTTTTTTTAGTCTGTGGCCGGCTGTAGGGAAGCTGCGCCAAGCCCGGAGCCCGCCATTCCTCCCCCGGGTGTCGCGGGGAGCGGACGTGCGTTGCGTACCGAACCGGTTTCCGGGTTATACATCGCTTACACATTTTTCACTTACGTTCGAAGTTTTCGAGTGCTATTGTTTGTGTTCCCGGATATTTGTAAAGTAAGTTGAAAAAAATATTCCTTATTTGTCTTTTGTAAACTGGATTTTTAAAGTATTTTTTAATCACTATTATATACTTTTTACTTATAAAAAAAATCCTATAAAACTACCACATTTTTTAGTATTTCTTCTAATTTTATTACATATCTTGAATACAAATCCTTCAAAATATTAATTTAACATAGGCATTTTCGTTTTTCTCTTAATCAAAAATTTGAATCAGTAGTTGTTACATTTAGGTACTTGTAGGATACTTGTAGATTTACTTAAGGTCGATTTCTGGTCTAGAATATCATAATGCCTAAAATTGTTTCTTAACCATATCGTAGGATTTTAAGACTACATAAAGTTTGTATCGCACTATACCTAAGTAAAAGTTAACAATCTACTTGTTTCATTTGTTGTACACAACAAAGTATTCTGTCAAGTTATTGTTTTGTGCTTTACGTATCAAATCGTTTCTTACAAACCCTTTGATGTGACAACTTGACTGACATAGGATGTAAAATGAAGTTCACCAAAGTTATATTACATTTGTATGACACAAAGGATTGTGTTAAGTCAAATAACTTTGTTGACAGAGTCGCGAAGGCTGTCAAAAGAGGTTGTACTCTGACAAAATTACTTTAATATAGAAAGGTAATATGAAGAAATAACATTTGAAGTCTGTGGTTTATTGTTTCTTATTTTTTTATAACTACATTTCAGTGAAAAGCGAAATATACTAATAATAAATATTATTTTTTACAATTCTCGTAATAAACATATTACAAATATACAAAACTCCTCCCTGATGAAAAATAATGTTTCATTTAAAATATATTTTTACTTTTCGCGAGCATTCCTCCAACTCGGGCCACACAAGTCGCACAATTACA
>NW_013524935.1:5571992-5600303 GCF_000836215.1 Papilio polytes
TCAAACATCAGATAAAGTTGTCTATGGAGCAACTTGATTCAGCCCAATGTGCGTCGCGTCCTTTCTGAAAACAAAACATAACCGCAAAGAAACAAAAATGCCTTCCCGCGGTTTGCTAATGAAAAAAACACAAGCCTCCATTGTCATACACCTCCGGGATTGTCTATAATTGTCACCAGCATGTTGTAAACTTTATCACTTTATAAACCGGTAAGTTACAAAAATTAGAAAATTGTCGGTTGAAAAATTTTTTCTACTATGAATTGACCATTGCCCATATACATCCGACTTTGTCGATGCGTTACCTTTAATCGACAGAGGAGGAGACGCACAGATAAAGGATATTTTCCCTTCTTCTTCCCCTAATCTACTTCCTATTGACAACCATTCTCTATACTAAATGGATGGCAACGGGATGACGACTAAAATTTTATACCTTTCTCTCAAATAAAGATTATTTAGGTTTTAAATCAATATATTATAACACTTACTTAATTTAATTTTAATAAAATATCATAAAATATAATAATAATTTTAATGAATTATAATATTCACTGCGACAGTTTACAAACTGACGACATAGTTCATCTCTAGTCCGTTAACAAATTGTCCAAGTTTACATTCTATCGGTGACATTTACGAAGCAAGCTTTATACACGCTAGTTCGTTTAGAAAGGACCTTTTGATAAACAATACGTGTTGACACAAACAACACAATAACATTTCGAAGCTTTTCCTCTTTTTTCTTAATGTTTTATTAATTTCTCGCTTTGCCTGTTCTTTGTTTATATCCAAGTTGTAAATGTTTTTGTTATAGCAATTTTCTTGTTTGGAAATTAACCATCAAACATAAACAAATAGGAACCGACTCGACATTAGGCTCCTAAACATTTTTAAGGTTTAATTAATTTACTAAATATATAAATACATTTATATCTTTGTATACACAGACAGTCGGCTAACTCGAGTTAATACGTTATCAATGCGAGAGACAATGATTAGAACCGTTGACCGTGCGAGGTCATTGACCCGAAATCTCTGCTATCTACCACTTGAGAATTTAGAGAAAGAGGCCGGAGAACTCTTATCATGTACTGGGGCAGAGGTCTCCGGAACAGATTGTGCTTTCTTGTTAGAAAATGTAACGACTATTAGATGACTCGTCTGGAATTCTTCGTTACTCTTTGACAAAACGGTCCTATTTTGTGTTCTATTAGCGTTCTATTCTTAAAATTGAAATTCGAAAATTTAAGAAAGATGCGTTTGCATTTGTTTTTCATTTTCATTGTTGTAATGTGTGTTTTAAAAAATATGAATATGTTTTTAAATACCTCTGTTTTTGCAATTACGACACGACACCATTGTAAAACATTGAATAACGAAACCATTTTCAGAGTTTCCGTGGATTTTTTTAAGAAAATTGTACGGTGTTTCCGTATATATGTTTATAACGTTTGATTTTTAGTTTACGATTTTATAAGTCCTTTATCAAAAAAACAATTAAAACTAAACACTTTTGCCCCATCAGACCCGAAGCGATATTTTCGTCAACTCCGGCAATATCCGGTCTCAACAGCCGCCGCTAGAGGTCGTTCTCGGTTTCATTTCAGAATCGACCTCTTAAAACCTCTTAAATTCGACAACCTTCAGCTAAATCGATTAACTTTAAGATTTTAACTAAAGTACACTTGAAATTTTAATAAATTTCAACAGATTGTAACATCAAGTGGTTGCGCTTTAGGTAGAAACCTTTAGCTTTACAGTTATTCAAAGATTTCTTAGAAAATACTTTTGTAAGATAGCTTGTTGAAATTCTAAAATAATTAAATCAAACCAACCAATATTTTTAAATAAAAATTCGACTTACATCCTTCTCCACAGTATTCATAAAACCCACTTACTAATTTTAGACTTCATATAGAATCTATCAATGACATGTCAATATTCATTTTCATTCATATTCATTCAACAGTGGTAGAGCCCGCTTTAACAACTTCGCACGAATGGGCCGGCTCGCCCGGTAAAATACCATGACCACACAGAAAGCAGGCGTGAAGTGGAAGCAATTCCGCGTTTCGTCTGATGAGTATGGTGCCGGAGGCCTAATTTTGGTCCCTTTTCCTTTCCACCCTTTTCTTGAGAGCAAAGGATGGGAAGGAAAAGTGGATTTGACGGTGGAGGAGATGCATAGGAAGGGGAAATGTCCTCTTTATGTGCGTCTTCTCTTCCTATGCTAATTACGAGTAGGCAACGCATCTGCAATTGCGGATGTTTATGGGCAGCGGTCGCTTTCCATTTCGGTGGATTCGGGTGGCCGCTTGCTCGTTTGCCACCTTATATTATAAAAAAAAATATTATTTCTATCGTTTTCTACAATATTATAAATCATCTATCATATATCTTGGAAGAATGTAACGTATGATGAATGAAAGATAATTTCTTTCTTTCAAGAAATCTATTATTTGAGGCTATCTGAGTTCAAGCGAGCAATGCCCAACATGTCATCGCACTGTATTGTAACCAGTTTATCTACGCTGCTATTCAATATATATAGAAGAGACGGATGAGAAGGAAAAATGGATTTGAAGATGAAGGAGACGTATAGGAAGAGGAAATATCCTCTTTATGTACGTCTTCTTCCACCGTCGATTAAGAGTAGGCAACGTCGATTAAGTATAGTTGCAGTCCTGAATTGTGTACACTTATGAGTTTCATTCAAAGACAATTTACACTATAACTTACATAATTATACTTAGAATGTAAACTATCGTATGTATGAAACGTAAATTTTACAAGACACAACGAAAAACTCGATTCAATACGAAAGCAAATATAAACATACAATAGACAATCAAATCTACAGTAATTATTTCTATTGTTACTTTAATCAAAACACAAAATAATGTGTAAATCGCAAAATTGTGACTTACAATAGTCTACTTAGGAGCCATCTTTATTGACAAGTAACCTTGATGCCTTAACCTTAAGGTTAACAAAGAAACCTAATATCCTCCCTTACAGAGAATACTGAAGGCTCTAAGTTTATCAATAGCGTTCAACAACTTAATAAAGCCGTATCAGCTATTGTGGAAGGCTTAAAGAGGTTTTTGTGTCGACATTTTCTTGACAATATCTATAGCGAGGGAATCCCAAATCCTCTGAGGCCGGATATTGCGTTATCCAGAACGAGGGAATTTTTCTGATTTCGCCACATCGCAGCGTGCGGAAGCGATTTGTCAAAAGATTTACGGTAAAAGGGATTTGTTTAGTGAACTTATCTAACAAATATGAAATCGTTAGTTTAGCGTTTATATTGGTTATAATGCAAACAAAGAAACTATCGTATATTTAAATCGCAAATGCAGGACAAAACTTTAAACATTAATAGGATAAATTACGATGTATCACACATGAATATACAATGATTTATAGTTTTTTTTAACGTTTACACAGAAATACAGATTAAATGAATTAAAAAGGAATAAAGTTTAAATTGCAAATTTGAGGTTTACATTAGTCTACGTAGGAGCCATCGAATTGTCAAGATTTTTTTTTCGCCTTATCAGTTCATTATAGACAAAATTAATTGACTTTGACAATCTATAAAATATCCTACGAGATCTCAACTTTTAAACATTATCAAGAAATCATCAGGCCGTTTCCCGTCCTTCGCTGCCGCCTGTGACTTGCGGCGGACGCTAAAAGCTTTCCGCAACAATGGGTTCCGTTAGCCGTGAATTTATTAGGCGGTGACGTCACCGCGACTGCCTTCGGTCTCACTTTGTACACAGCCTTGCCGCCAAACACCGCTAAAGGACCATTATAATTATGAATTTCTAAAGTATAAACAAAGTATTGTAAAGTTTTACCAGTAAGGCTTCATCAAGTAACGATTTGTTAAGTATTTCTTAAGAATTTTAAGCGAAATTTGGTTTTAATTATACAATGAGTTATAAAATATTTTACTATTTAACTTAGGGTAAGTTAATTATGTCCGTAAGTTAAACATAAGTTTTCTAGCGAAAATTATTTTTTTTTGTTATAGCATATTTTTACATACAGCATAAGGTCTAAAATGGAGTTAAGACCGAAACTACTATCTAGACCAGACTTTTTACATTAGTAATTGAAGAGCTACGTTAGTTGGTAGCTAAAACGGAAAGATATTCCTTTATTGAAAGTCAAACAGAGCGGATGATCGATAAACGATGCATGGTTCACCTGCAGTAACGACTGCGCTTCCTCTAGCAGTCGCTTGCTCCGGCAGCCAGCGAAGCAGTACTAAGGGTAATTGAAGCGCTCTTTGTGAACGGATAATTATATTGAACTGCAATGCTCACTACCAATCTCACGATTGTACCTCGAACTACAAACTTTGTCTCGCACAAGATGTTTCTATTTATATTTCTGCAGCATTCGAGTGAATTCAAATTTTGTTTGGTCTATTACAACTATGTTTATAATATTTAAGTTTTCCATTTCATTCTACTTAAATAAATGGACAACATACTTAAAACTCATTGGGATAAATCACCCGCTCAATGCTTCCATCTTGCGGCAACGGTCAAAAGCTCTCCCCGGTATTGGCGCGGGCGTTGTCCGTGAATTTATTGTGGCAAAGACTATAACGCTAAGTGGGCCTGTCGCTTGCTTAAGTTTATGTTTATTGCTGCCCTGCTACTGCTTGAAGGCCGTTCTCTTGATTCTTTACAGTATTGTCTCTAACAATTGTCTGAAAACAACTTTGTTACTGTACCTGTTTAAATAATGGTATCACATACATCAAAACTACTGTCTTTTTTTTTAAACTGGCTTTTATTCACGACATCGTCCGCGCGGAATAAAAAAATATTTGGTAAGTAACTTTTTATCTAGACTTTTTTCCAAATCTGTGCCTTTCATCGTGTTCCTTTCAGCAGTTTAGGCCACAAACTCTAACAAACATCCATCTATCCAAACTTTCGCATTTATAACATTAGTTAGATACAAAAATTTGCGCAGATATGGTGTGTTATTTTACTATTCTAATATGCAAGATATCTATAATCCTTTTAAATACTTCAACATAAGAGTTTGAAGAACATAAAATAACACCGAATGACGTCACTCGTAAAATTGACATAAAACCACCTGCACACATTACCTTGTGGCAACCGTAATAAAATGTAACACGATTTGCATTGACTGTAGATACCTTCACCGTTTATCTCCATAGCTCTCACGTGTATTTTATTTGATAAGTTCAATTTATCTAAAGTACACCTTTCTAATGTTTGAATGGGTTTTAAACCATTTAAAATTTTCCTGGTCCTCCATCAACTCGTGGACTCCCTATTTTGGATCCAGACACCATGGACCATTTGGCTGCAGTGGACCACTTTGAGAGTCACAGATATAAAGTCAACGGCCCTCAAAGTAATTTAAGTGAGACGCTTAGTGGTTTTAGTGAAATAATTTCAACATTAAAATATCAAAAGATTACTACAGCAGTAAATGTGACTTGTGACTTGTTAAATTGTTACAAAGCTTAGGCAATTAGTTAATGGATTTGATTTTGTTCGCCTTTTATCGTTTGTCGAAAGCTTTCGTGTAAATTACGTCCATTGTTTTAGCAACTTTATATATATTCTAACAAAATAAATTCGATCTTCGGAGCGATATTCATTTTAGTTTCAACCTATTTATAATTTACGTTTTAGAGATAATTCCTTAAAAGCTTCCACCAATTATCAGTTTTTTTTAGTATTTACTTGTTAGTATTTTTTTACAAGAATAATCTCGCTCAGCGCCTACTTAAATTTCAATTAAATTTTGTCCATAATTTACCTCTTTTGTTCTGTACAACTTAATTATTCAACAATGAAAGAACTATAGCTGAAAATTACTAGCGCTTTACAAGTTAGAGAGGTTAAAAAACTAGTTAAGTAGTAAATTGTATTAACAATTCGTTAAAGCAGTTTAAAGTGCTCTCGCAATGGTGAGGGGCAGTTGGAAGTTGAGCTAATTTCATTAGCTCACAAAGAGCAGAGCAACTACGCAAATTACTGCCACTACTTAACGCTATGTACTATTGTTACTTCGTCTACGAATTACGCAGAAGTTTGCTTGTAAGAAATGTCTACATTACTTACAAATAGCTGTCGCACTTGCATGTTAGATACTGACGGATGCCAGCTTGACTAAACTATCGCACAACTGTTTTATCGCTTTGATTCCTATATTTTATCGATCACATAACTTAGATATCATGCTAAATTGCTTAGTTCTCTTATTAACAATGTAATACAATATTAAAACTGTTATAAAGATATCGTTTTTGAAGAATGATAATCGAATAATATTTTACTTTAGTTCTTTGTTTGTCGATTACAATTTCTATGAATTTTCGATACATTGAACACGATACTTGACCTAAAAAATTCCATGAAAGGGAGATTATACACTGATCACTAATTACATTCCCCCGGCTGGCATCGATCCTGCATACCTGACAGTTACGTCAGTGTACACGCGCCTTTATGATTGAATACGCTGAATTACATATCCATATTCGTAAATTTAACCAATACATCATTTAATTCCGGCAATAATGTGAAAATATGGCTAACTTCGCATAAAATAAAACCGTAGTTACTTTTGTATACTCCGGGACGAAGGCGTAATAAATCAACATCGTCAAAACTTAATGAACACTTCCACTGCGCCGACAACTTTACCTGTTGTAAATTTATTCACCGCACGTTTATTACCTTTAGGAAAAGCTCTAGAGGTCGCGGAACTTTACATGTAGCCTCTTTAAACTTTAATTAGCATAGTAAAAATATTACTTTATCTAAAATTATCAACCAATTTTTTGTAATGTAAACTATAACAGTTTGGTTTTTTATTCTCCTTTGTATACATTTCATGGAACTTGTCTCCTGTAGTAGGTAGCCCCGTGTCAGGAGCCAATTCCTTCCCCCAATACTTCATTACAATTCTTTTAATGTCTACCCAAAGAAAACAAAGAAATACGTTACAATTAATTAGTTCTTTTGAAACTATTAAAAAAGGTACAAGAAAAAAAACATTTTTAAAAATTTTACTAAATGTCTTTGTAATAATTTTAATTTCTAATTTCATGATAGCGTATATTTTAATATCTTATGTAAAACATTCTAACTCCTCTTATCAAATTTAAATCCCATTTTAGTTTAAAACAATAACTAATATTGTAGTCACCGAAATTAATAAAACAATTACGAACAAATACTACCTTTAAAGTCAAACTAAATACACTGATCATTGTATTTACATCTCTATTCTACTCAGTTTAAGGTACTTTTTTGTAAAACAATTATAACAGCATAATATACTAAAATCTTTTATTGTTCAAAATGTTTTGTACTTTATGACTTAGGTAATAAAGATGATTTTGCTTTACCTAAGTTTTGAAAGCAAACTCGTTACGTTCCTTCAAGTAGAGCAAGATTAACGATCTCGTTCAAAAGGTGCGCTGGAAGATAAATTATATGCTATTTATAAACTCATTGCAACTAAATTATTTCGTTCGGAAATTTATCTGCCATCCGTCAAACTTTCAAAATACACTACGAAAGTCAAACTTAGTCTACAAGTCTGCTAAAATTTACGTAAAAAAACCTTAAAAAGTTTCTTTTTAATGTATCCATATCACATTAAAATCTCTAATTTCAGTCGTCGTGAATCCACTCCCTTCTTAAGCATATCCTCTTTCACACAATCCAGCCATACTTTCTTCGGTCTTCCTCTACCTTTGTAGCCATCAACATTCAATTTTAACACTTTCTGGTTTATGTTCCCATCGTCTAGTCGCATAACATGTCCATAATTTCCTTTAATCTATACACAGTTGCGATTTTAATCCATATAGAGTAAATAGATTTATGAAACCCCACTATTAAACGTCCCTTCTGTCAATTTAAACTGAAACGTTTTTCAGTTGTACGTATGTAGCGGGTTTAATTGCTCTCGACTTGTGCAGATCCGCAAAAACCTTTTAGATGTATTACTTAGAAAAAAGACTCAAATTAAAGCAAGGTTTCTTGATTACCATACAAAGTAGTATGACATACAGGGTGATGCATATAACAAAGATGTCTACAAGCTTAACCAAAGTCTTTACAACCTCATTTTTATCGTCACTACCGAGCTTTATAGTCGACTCAATAAAAGCTCGCTAAAGCTCTCAGAGATCCGCATCTTAATGGTGCCGTAAACATCGGATACGCGGCGACCCATCCCCACTTGTATGATAATCTATTCAACTGATTCAAACTTAGTAAAATGTAGTCGATCAAACAGATGGCACCAACGTATATAGACGTAAGTGAAAAAAAATTATTTTTCAACAGTCACGTGGTCATTAAAGTCACGCCAATATTACGTATAAAATTAAAAATCTTATAATTCAATTATCAATTTTGTTTTTAGAAAAAATAAATTACGTATAATTTAAACACCGCAAAAAGTGTTTGTGCTTATAAAACGAGTTGTGGAATTATACGTTGGGTCCGCGTTAACTTTTCCATGCATATCCTAAAACGAAGACATTCAAGAAATATACAGACTTGACATAGAAAACATTTTTACAGGTAACTTCTTTGTACGGTTATATCTCAATGTGAAAAAATTTCAAGGGTAAACTCAATACTCTATACATTTTTTTAATGACCTAAGATTTAAATTTGAAATATATGTTTTTTCATTCAATATCATAAGTTCAAATAAAAATAAAATCCAGGTCAATTCAACAACAAGATGCACAATAAAGTTAAAGTAAACACAATATGCACAAGATGAAGGTGCGCTTCAACTTAAAGTTTCAATAGAGAGTTACAAAAGCTGTATAACTTCCGCGTCCCCGCAGTACCGAACTCTTCTGCTCTTGAATCATTTCTCTGTCCATATTTACAGTAACTTTCCGTACAGCGCTACAGTTGTCATAATTATTCATTTTGACAAGCTATTACTTGCGATCTTTTCTGTGTGAAATTAAAAACAAACTTAGTAAATAGGTTTTATGTTCTGTCAGAAATTGTTCTACATCTGTTCCAATACTTCAAGATAAAGCTGTTTCGGCGATACGTAGTGACTGTTTAACTTGTTACCGACAGCGCGGCAGCCAAAAATACAAAACACTTTTATCAAATTAATATATCTATATTCAAAAACTTATTTACACAAAAAAATATACAAAAACTTAAAACTCCAAACTATATCGATCACATCTTGACTTCTTCTTTTATATATTTTCTTTTACAAACGATTATTGCCTTGGTGGCCAGTATGCAACCTCTTTGGCTGTATAAATACTGCTTGTCAGCCAAAGAGGTTGTATTTTGCACTCAACAGTGACAACATCCATCCATCCAATAAATCATTCTGAAAATAGTTCGCTTGGTATCATCGGAACTTTGTCTATAAATACTGAAGGTTCATAACCTGAAGAAATGCAGCATTAGGAGTTCAAAGATAGGGAATAAATAACATAATTCTCCAATAAATAAATTAATTTATCTTTAATCAGGCAATTGTATTGAAATAAAGAAATATTCCTTTAACTTACTAAAGCGGATAACTTCAAAGAGTCGTGTTGCCGCGCGTAAAATACATCGCATGATGTTACAATACGTAACCGCGTAAGTAAAAAGTATATTGCTGTCTCTGTTATGTTAATGAAAAGAAGAGAGATGACTACGTTTTTGTATCCCTGTTGCAGTGGGTATCTTGATGTACTGTGTGTAATTCAAAGACAGCCGCTATCGACCCCAACGAGCCAACGTTATTATTGCTTAATGAACTGAAATACGTTTTGCATGTACTCCCGCCAATATTCAAGTTGTTAAGTTGATTTTGGTAAAGGAAGGTTTACACTGTGCAATAATGTAATAAAAATCGTTTTCCCGTAAAATGTTAGTTTGTAACTCAACTAAATTTAATTCCCTTATTCAAGACGTTAGGTTTATTTATTTTAAAGTCATTTTAACTTTGCAGTCATAAAGATTATTCGCATATCATCGTTTTACTACAAAGCTTAGTACTTAAGTTACCTTTTTGTAATCATACTGACAATTAGGAAATTATAATTCAGCCAGTTTTCACAAACGATAGATATCGGTCAATTAATAACTACATATTAAGTACTCGCGATTATCATTACTGTAATCGATTTTGATTTAAGTCAAAAAGCTTCGCTTTGCATCAAATGATTTCGTCACAAAATGCTAATTTGTGACGTCATTAAACGGATTATCAATAAACAAGTAATTAAAAGGCAGTTCTGAAACTAAGGACAATCTCAACACGATTATAGTAACAAGGTACCTATTACGAAAATTTCGAGAATCAAATTCTAGGATTACAATTAATGTATAATTTAAATTTAATTTTATCAATTAACTAGCTGTCTCAGTGCGACTTCATCCGCATAAAATTATGAAAATTTTATTTTATTTTTTACATGTGTCAAATTATCAATTGCAAATGTCAAAATGACATGACGATGACAAACCATGGCAACGTTGCTTCCTTGATGTTGGCAGCAACTTATGGTCTCTTTCCCACATTAGCGTTTTTATACAAAATATTTACCCCCTAAGTTTAATGGCGTGAAAATATATAGCCTAAAGCGTGACGTAAGTGTAGGGCTTTTTATTAAATAAAAGAATTATTCAAATATATGCTGTAATTGCTGACATCTTAGGCAACAAAGAAGTGTGTGATTACGCTTTATTATAATAGTATAGATATATAGTATAGATGATTTTTTATGGGAATAATAAAAAATTGAAGCGTCGGTGGCTCAGTGGTCTAAGCACTTGACTTGTAATCTACAGTTCTTGAGTTCGAATCCCGCTGTACCTATGTGCATTTCGATTTTTCGAATTTTCATATGTACATAATTTACTAGACGTTCTTACGGTGAAGGAAAACATCGTGATGCACATATCTGCGAAGAAATTCGAAGATATGTGTGAAGTCTTGGTTGACTATGGCCTAGTCACCCTAACTTAGAGTAGACTCCGAGCCCCTCGGTTGGGACATATAGTGAGCTGGTAATGATGAATTAAAAATGTAAACACATTTATTAACATTGCGTTATTTCAAGAGTCCTATTCTTGAATGTGTAAATTAAAACATACATAAATCATTGAGCGACAGTACTTCTACATTGAGTATCAGCATTACATTCGTGGTTAATTACACAAACAGTACAAGTGTTCAGTTAAAAGCGGATATAACACAGAAAATATTCATAAAATACGATATCAATTTCACTTGTTACAAGAAAAATTATCAATTATTTAGATTCTAAAACTAAACCCGAAAAATAGAAGAACTTTGAAGTAATGTCCATAAGAGTATTTGTATCTTCTTCACTTAAAAAAAAATCTTTTTAACTTAAAAAAAACTAATCAAAAATGTTTTAGTCTGAACAGTAAACCTTCATTAAGTTGGTATTTTAAACTCATAACGATTTAGTTTATCCTAGAAATTGATATAGTTTTTTTAGTATGATCCGCTTTCTCCTATGCATTAGACCGCGTCACATTGAATCCGAGGCCGCTAATATTCCGATTAATAATTGGAGAGCCGCTGAAGTTGGGAGCGAAATGAATACTGAATGTGCTACTTCATAAAATTGGAGGGTTCATTTCCTAATTAAAAAAGCTCTACGCTTTTAATTTAACTTAACTTAATATCGGAATTTTCCAGTAATTATACATTTCAAGTGATTATTGGCGTTTGTTTTGAACTTAGTTGACAACTAAATAGTGAATGTAAATTCTTACTAACATCGGCCGTACACCTTTGACTAAACTATCGCACAACAGTTTTGCGATTTTACATGTTTCGTAGCCAATTCAACTTTTTATTTGCACAATTAAACATCGAGTAGTGTGCAACCTTCATATAAGGTCATAGGATTCAAAGCGAGACTAAACAGTTGCCCGATAGTTTAGTCTAAAGTGTGCTCACGTAATAGGCTTCTAAATACTGTTTAAGAGATCCCTAAATTTAATTAATAATGAAAATGGTTACAAATTTTCTATTATAAGGTTTTATATTAATATCTAAAAATAATATATAATATCCATGTCTCTATTTTTCATTAGAAAATATGGATAACAAGAAAACTTTTTAAATAAGAATTTGTAATGCGAAATCTAATATGTAATCCAAACCTAACATATACGTTCGAATCAAAGGGCATTGTTAATACTTCCGTACTTCCGGTAACTGAGTTTATGAAAAGATAGGGACGAACTAAGCAGGAAATAGTAAGATTAAGTTATAGAACATCCGTTTCCATTGAATAAGTTAAACGCGCAGGACGGGATGAGTTTCTTGGTTGCCTAGCAACATTACTTGTGCGATCATAAATTCTAAGGTTCCTTTTATTATGTAAACGCATTAAATTATTCACAATGGTAGATAAATGAGATTTATTTAGTTTTTAATTAACCTATTTTCTAATGTGTAACAAATTCCATAAACTTATAACTATGTGAATGATTTAACAAATTTAGCACGTTCGCACGATATCCTATTGTGTTTCTACAAATTGTTTGTGAGCGGATGTCACGTGGATCTACTGTCAATTCGATGTGTGACAGCCCTAACGACGATATTTCACCCTCACGACTGGTGTTTTAAAAATGTATTCACGTAAAAAACACGTACGAAATAATGTTAATATTAATATTATTGTTTGGTCATTTGTTAACTTATACAATATTTTACAATAATGGTAGTAGAAAGGTGCTTTTTTTTATATATATTTTAAGATCTTATATCATTTCTAAGTCATCTACAGTTTCACAACTATTTTAGTTTTAATTTCCTTATTTTTATGTCTATTAATTACTTCTACCAACCTTTAAAAGTTTATTATTATTTACATTAAAAACTTCTTTCATTTTTAAATCAGTTATAACATTTATCTACGCGCCCTTTAGCTCAGCCACTTTCTTTATCTCGGCGTCACCCCGACAGTTGGAGGTCGTTGCCCCACCCAGGGTGCGGATCACAAACCAGTTTCCGCTGATAACATCCTTATCACCACTTCACCATTTGTTCTATTTACATATATTGATAATTACGTTGATGAAATCAGTCTTACAATAGCAAAGTTAAATGTATTGATATATTTGTTCATGGTTCATGGTGACAAACTTTGTTGAGGAGAAACGGGTTTGGTGGAGGATGTGATGCAGAGGTAGGGATACGTCCTCTTTCTGTAAAATGCAATTGTCTGTGCAGCGCTCGCTTCGCTATCTTGGCGAATTGGTCATCTTACACAATAATTACTTGCAGTTCTCTCTGTATTCATCTCCTGAACGTTGACAGTCGTCCATGTCCTTCTCCATTACATCTTTCTTGCTTGACTACTCGTAAATTTTTCGACTAAGAAGACTTAATTTTCAATAATTATTATGTTTTCTTTGTTACAGATATTTCATACACTAGTATCCAGTATCAAGATTATTCCAGTCCGTAACTTCAACACAATGCTACGTTACTGGATCTGTTTGGCGAGCGCGGTGTACTTAGCGGGACAGTGCTGCGCCAACTCCTGCCGTGATGCCAACCTCTGCTGCCCGGGGAGGGACAGCTCCTGTGTCGTGCAAAAAGCGCACCAGAACGCCATCATCGATGACGTCAGCGATAAGCCCTGCTACTGCGACCACGCTTGCTTGAAGCTTGGAGACTGCTGTCCCGATTTTAGGGAGACTTGTGGAGGTAAAGATCTAAAATATATTAAGACTAGCTGTTACTCGCGACTTCGCTTGCGTAAAATTGAAAAGTAAAGTCTATGTTACTCACTGATAACGTAGCTTTTTAATATTGATAAAATTTTTGAAATCGAGTAATTAGTTTTTGAGTTATTTCAATATATACAAAAATATAAATCTTTCCTCTTTATAACATTAGTAAAGTCTAGACCTAAGTGTTACAATCTACAGTTAGACTGCAGTGTAAAGGGCTAGAAAATGAAGTATTTTATTTAATGACGTCATTGCACATCGTAATATAATACAATGTTGAAGATCATTTAGCTTATTTTCGCGTTGTGGAAACACGAAATTTACTGCCGCGTGAGCGATGCGGTACACACAACATCTGCCTAATGAAAAATAAATGTAACAACCTGTCTAAAAGCGCCACAGGGCCTAAAATGTCGCCATCAGTGTACATCGTTTACCAGCGACTTTTAGAATTGACAGGAAATTATAAACTGATAAAATTTTACCTAAAAAACATCATGAAATCAATTAAGATAATTTAAAAAAACATTTAAAAGCAAATGTTTTTGGAATGTTATCGCTGGTTTTATTGTCGCTAAAAGAAACAGTCGGTTTTCAAAGTTTCACGGTAACATAGGTGTGCGTCGTGTCCCCGCACCTCCCCTCTGTCCCCCATGTTCACACATCCCTGTATTTAGAGTTAATGCCCACTCACGTGCCGCAGGGGGCGCTAACGGAGTTTTATGTTTTTAGAAAAGCTTTCAAAGCTCGCATCGGATATAACGATATTATGTTAATATACACCTGAGAGTTTGATGGCGTACATACTTACACGTTCTTGATACACCGATATTTTCACCAGACTTTATAATAATTTTCATACTTTAGAAATACATAACAAATATATAAGGCAGCAGAAATTGTTAATATATTTTGCCATGAAGCTTGTCCTTTGCAAAAATTGCCCATTTCCTGGAAAATGAAATATCAAGAGTGTTCAGTCGTAGTGCAACGACTTGCCGACTAAAAGCACTGGTATGGGACATCCAGTCCGTAGCTGCCTCGATCCATATCCCTGCGCTGGCGAGCAAAATGAACTATTTAATATTCAATTCCTCTTTTGTGTGCAGCCGGGCCGAGCTGCGGGGAATTAACTCGGAAATGGAACTAGTATTTAACATTTTAATCCCGCTTCCAATCTTTGCGTTCTTTTGTTAATAAACTATCAGCACTCGTGGGCAGTATTGTGTGCACTTTATTCGATGATTTTAGTATTGTACGCTTCTTTTCATTGCTGATTTCAAACGTATTAAACCGTGTCGTGTCCTAGTTCTATAAATACAGTCCCCTACAGAGCAGCAAAGCGCAGTCCGCAACGACCTGACATAAATTGACTGACATGTCCTGATTTGATTCTAATTGGCTGATTACATTGTCTCATTACTGTCCTTAATAAACAATTAAAAACCACTAATTCTGTGAGGATCGGAAAGTGATGAATTTGATTTAAATCGGATATGAGGATATATGTATAGGGATAAAGTCCTATTTGCCCTACAAGTCTGGCTGGCTTATTAAAGTTAATTCTATTTGTCTGTTGTGGGTCTAGATTGAAATAATAAGAGGTCGTTTGTTCCAGTGACGGATTGCGTGATATCAGAGTGGGGCCCGTGGTCGGAGTGCGACACGGGCTGCGGATCTGGTAGTATGCAGAGGACGCGGCGCGTGCTGCAGGCGGCGGCGCGCGGCGGCCGGCACTGCCCGGAGCTGCAGCAGCGCCGTGCCTGCCAGGCGCACCATGATTGTGCACCAGACAGCGATATACCGCTTAGAGGTAAAGGAAAGAGAAGACGATAGCACTCTCAGCTTATATTAATCCACTACTGGACTATGACGTATTTTAATTATTTTCACATTATATCTTGAAGTACATTCACCCATTTCCTAAAAAGGTCGACTCAACAAAGTTATCTCTATGTACTCGTACCTATCTCATATGTTAATCGGTTCAGATTTTCTAATTTATTTTCCCTGTGTGTGTGTGTATGAATCCTAATATTCCTTGTGCATATCATAATGTAATTATCTGTATCGCAGAGGAGTCAGCGATGATCCTGCCAGGCTCGTTGTCCGTCAGCCGGCACTCTAACGACACCGTCGATATACGCAAGAACCTGCGCCTGCGCAACCCTGACGACCCCGAATCCAACTCGCACAGGGAGTGAGTTATTATAACATAATTATTAACTTCTAGCTTTCACCCGCGACTCCGTAAGTTCTTTACGTCTGTGCCAAATGTCATTGAAATCCTGTCAGCCATTTAGGCTACAAACTCTAACAAACATCCATCCAAACATCTAAATTTTCGCATTTATAAAAATAGTAAGAATTGCAATGTAATAAACAACGGAAATAACAAAAAAAATCCTGTTGTAATTTCTTTACTTTATACCCCTGTGCATTTGTAATTTGAACACTTTTATAGGCTGCCATATTTTCAGATACTGCGTGCAGTTTGAAGTGTTGAAAGTGTCGAAGGCGTGTCACCTCGACTCCGAGTACAAGTCGCTGCGCGAGGGTGCGTACTCAATGCAATTTCAAACCTATTCGCATTTTATTAGGTCATAAAATTGATTTATTACTCAATCATATCCCGTACGAAGGGTCATTTCTCATCCGTGCGAGAAAAGACAATCATTTCCCTGCCTTTATGGCGCATAACGTGTTCAATATGTTTTATAATAATTTATTATCGTATACGTAAGTTTTATTTATTGCATCGCTTACTAAGTTATAGACGAAATTAACACAAACACTAACATTAACTAGCTCAGAGTTGTTGATTACTAAAGTTTATTTGTCAATTTAAACATACACTAAGGCACAACTGAGGGGTCTATCACGAACATTTCATAATTCGGTGTTCGTAACGTCATCGAAAAAATTGTTATTAGCGTAAAGATCACTGTCAAATTTAATACAAATTTTGTCAAAAACGTTACGGGTACTTTATTGCTTCTTGTTAGATCTCCAGATGATTTCTACAATTTAGAAATTATTTAACAAGTTCTAGGAAATAACTAGAACTTGTTGATTTACATTAAGTTGTTCGGACGCTTCATACTGAAATGAGGTAAAGGAAATATTTATAGGAAAAATAAATCTCTCATATATTTAGTTGATGCAGTTATGTGCTGCATAATTTGCTCCAACGTGCTCTCACGGAGCTGTACTATGCAGTGCAATGTACTGTGTACTCGAGAGCAATTCAGTTCACTAATAAACGTAACTTGTTACATTTAATATGCAAATTGTTATTGTTCATTTCTCTATTATACTGCCAGATATTATGTGCGCTTGAATTGTACGAGCTGAAATATTGCTCATAAATGTATCTTGAACAAGCAAAGTTAAACAAATTACAAAAGAGATTTTTAATTTAGATTTAAGAAAATAATGTATTAAAACTCACACAGTTTTATTTATTTATTTCGTTTGTAGTACACACAACAGTTAAGTTATTTGACAAACACAAAAGATATAGAATCACCAACACTGTGGATTTCCATGACTGTACTTTAACGTAGGAATTTCTGTTTGCCATATTATTATATATGTTTTTTTCTCAGGTGGTACAGTCTGCGTGATGTGTGAAACGGCAGCGCTACGACGGGACCTGAAGTGGCGGTGCGCTGGCCATGGCGTAGCGGGCCACGCTACAAGGTTCTACGCGCTCGTAGCGCCCCATTGCCACGGCAAGTGGCTTAGGACCAAACAGGACCTCGACAAGAGGGGTGACTGCTGCTCCAACCCTGACTTCATATTCGTTTAAGAATAATAATAGAAAATAGATCATAAAATACGTTGTTGATTCGGAATGTAAAAAGTTTCTCTAAAAAAAAAGTTTAAGAAACGAAAATAAGTTGCACAGTAAATTTAATTAAAGTAGTGTTCTATTAAATATTCCGATGTTATTATAATTTTATTTATTTGGCACAATAACGTAATATGTTGAATCGTCACGAAATGTATTTGAAAAATGTAAGTGTAATAAAAATGTAAATCTAAGTTTTTAGTAGTTAGACTACACTAATTTTGAAAAGTCGACATTTTTAATAATATCCCCATTATTTTGTATTTAACCATTCCTATAAAAGAGATAGTTCTTAAACGCAACCATCAGCCTGGTTTGTTAAAAAGGTATTTAAAAGATTTAGGGGCTGTCCCACCACTGGTTGATAGGGGCTCAGATTAGAGAACAAAATTCGATATTTCCATCACATATTTTTCACGTTGGATTATTATCAGACAATTTACAATGAAGTGGGACAGATCCTAAGTGTTTGTTAATCACAATTAATTTTAAGAGTTCCATAAATAAATGTACTTGAAATTAATATTAGTAATAAATTAATTTGTTACAATTGAAAAATATTGTATGACTCTCAAATAACATATCCAATGTAACTTGTGTAAATAAAAATACTTATCATAACTTTGTGTTTTATTTATAACAGCCGTATACTGAAACGAATCTTAAACTTAAACACGTCGTTTTGTAAATGCCACTCACAATCTGACAGACATCAAAATTTCAATTGACTTTAAAATGCAACTGTGGCCTTATGATTTAAAACGTTATATATTCAAATTTATTTTACTATTCGGCCTTAAGTCAATCAGATTCTAACTTAGTCATCAAGTAAATGATACCCAATTATGCTAGATATAAAGAAATAGGTTTATAAATAACTTAAAAATTCACTTAATATATTTTAATCTTTGTAACACAATAACCCTACACAATCTCGTATTACATCCGTTTCTTGCATACGAAACATGTTTTGACGAAACCTTATAACCATCAAGATATAAACTTAGTGGTTTTACTGAATGCGGTTGGTGGCCTCGCGTGTTTTGTTTTTAAATTCTTTATGCAAAAGGAGATAAAGATACAATAAGCTAGAGCTCCGATTACACTGTTAATCGCTTTAGCGTTTCGGATATTAAACATGGAAGTAGATACAAACTAAGTAGTAACTTTATACTTTTAAGAATAACACAGAACAAAACAGACATCTCTTGCAGTAAACATACTGGCGTCTAATCATCAAAATTGTATTAACGAAAGCTCATTTTACAAGCACAAAACACTCTGCTTTATATTACATATCACATTTCCGCAAGATAACATTTCTCTGAGCAATTTTATTTCGCTTCTCCGCGTGACTGTACAAGCAAATAATCGAAGCGCATCGCCTCAACCACTGGATATTAAATACATATCTCAAATACATTCCTTCGGAAATCAGTTCTGAAAAAATGTAGGAAACAATAAAAATAATATACTATACCTTTTTCGCGTCTTAAACACTGGCATTACGGTTTTAAGTTTGACATTTCACTATATATCAAAATTGTAAAATGTCAAAGTCCAATGTCAGTCAAATAATACAACTCTTTCAGTTTTTCAATTTCTAAGTAATTCTAAAATGGTGACAACAAAACGTTTATCAGGTTTCGGTTCCAGCGTCAAAAGATTCGGCAAAAATACCGGCCATCCGAAACTAGACCCCAACGGACTGTACATCACACGCGCAGAGGGCTGCGACCCCTGCCTCTACCACCCCCAGGACATCGATATTATATTCGATTTCAATAAGAACATAAAAAACCGCGTTGACCCTTGGAAATATAAAAGTGACCTTGAGGAATGGTCGAAGAACTTGGGTTACAGAAATCAAAAGGTCCTCGACCGCAAGAAATGGTTCGACTCCCTTCTGGGCCCAGCCTGGCACGATATCCAGTTTGAGAAGAAGTGCGAGCCTGCCTGCCACAACGTGGGCTTCGGGAGAACTCCTCGCTTTAGACCCCCAAAAGAGTCCGTCCCCGGGCCCGGCACATACCACAAACATGTTCCATATAAAGTACCCCACGGGCCTCACTCGAAGATGCAGACCTTCGAAATGCAAGAACCCTGCAGGTTTAAAGATCCCGGCCCCAAGTGGTCGCTGGCGCCGAATCGATACAACTACATCGACAAAGACAACATAGAAGAGAAACCGAAGAAGATAGTATCGTTACGAGGGCCCTACGACCTGTTCACGGGGAAACGCGACGGGACATCGATCAAGAATCACTTCAACACGATGAAAGTGACGGCCGCGACGTGGCCGTACACCTTCAAGGGCTGCATGGAGACGTACAAGCGATCACACTATGGGAAAATGAACAAAACGAACAGGGAGCAGCCCTGCCGCAGCCGGAACACTCTTGTGGATCTAACGATGTGCAACCGCAAGCCGGGGGAGCCAGGGCCGGGGCAATACGATTTGGAGCGTCCGCGCCAGTTCGTGCAGAACGCGCAAGGGTTTAATAGCAGCTACGACCGTCCGCCAGGCTACCGGCGCGCGGTGGTGTGGCCCGTCGTCGGCCGCTACAATGTGCGCTGCATCAAGTACCGCGTGCCCGGCAGCGGCCACCGCCACGCCTTCCTAAGTAAAATACAGCGCACCATCGGCGCTGACCTGCCTCAGCCCATGAATACTTTCTAAATCATTCTATGAGTAATTTCAAAACAATCTCTTTTTCAAACAATTCGTTTTATTTACAACGAGAAAATTGATGTATTTATTACAAAAAATGTGTATACTCGTAATACATCCCGGAGTTTGGAGTTCGATTATAGTGTGGATGTTGCGTCCAATTAGGAAGAAATCCTTTGAGATGAAAGCGAGTTGGAGAAATTCTATTTAAGGTATAAAAAGGAAATTACTATGGCTATAACTCTCTGGGGAAATCATGGACATGATTGCGTGCGGAGGTCAATACGCCTGCATGCAGCTCGGCGCCGGCGCTACAATTCAATACTACCATATTTGCTCGCAGCTCATTATGTCCCACATTTCCTATCGGGTATAACCTGCGTAACTCATATAGCTAATATTTTTCCAATCTTTATTTGAATATCATAACTCAACTTTTCATTCAGAAAGGTACACTTTTACTTGTACCTTTAGAACATTAATTTAATGCTTTTGCTTATTCTCTCACAATTCGACGTCAGCCAATCTCTGTTTAGGC
Organism: Papilio polytes; assembly: GCF_000836215.1. NCBI lineage: Eukaryota > Metazoa > Arthropoda > Insecta > Lepidoptera > Papilionidae > Papilio > Papilio polytes. Next base: position 5,592,845 of record NW_013524935.1, read on the forward strand.
ATCTTTAGTTTTCAGAGGACTGTACAAGCTTTTTGCTTCGGTAAACATTTTATCAAGGAAATAGAGATGTCACTTGATTTACAAGTAAAAGACGTCTGTAGTAGTGTTCTATGTGCTTATATGGCACACTACTCGATTGTTGATTTGGCTGCGAAACAATCGACAACCACGCAACAGTTAGCTAGAGTATAGTATTATAAAAGATGTAATAATTCAAAGAATGCTGCTTACGTCACACATTAAGTCTACGTTAGGTCTTGTTTCATGAACGACATCCTTCCAGTCAGTCTTTAGTAACTTTTACTTTATGTGAAATTGCATTTCTTGAACAAAAGCAATTAACGTCGCTCCCAGAGTTAATTGTTACATTGAAACGTGAACTGTTGTTATTTATGTATATCGTGACTTGAAACTGACTCCTTTATAGTAATTTTAACAATAGTTTTTAAATACAAGTAATCAAGTATGTACATACCGTATAGATTGTTATAATCTTACTAATATTATTAGATGGATGGATGTTTGTTAGAGTTTGTAGCTTAAACGGCTGAACGGATCTCCATGAAATTTGGCATACATGTAGAGGATAGTCATAAGAACACATAGGCTACTTACTTTTGTTTTTCTTAATTCCGCGCGAACGTAGTCGCGGGCGAAAGCTAGTGTTTTAATAATAATCTCAATCGTACGATTACTAGAATTTTATACGTAATAAATGAACGTCGTAAGTTCAGATGTTGGTAGTACTTAGAGTAAATCCTACCACTTTATACTGATCCTTGCGAAATGGACGCGGGCTTAGCGGAATGGTAGATATTTATAAATTTGATGAGCCGCGCGGTTTCTGAGGACTTCTTAATATTTATTTATTCTTTTATTTCATGAGGGACCACGAATATAACACTCTGGATTATTAGGGATTTATAAATAGAAGGTGACACATTTAAAAAAAAAAATTGATTTAACACTAGAAAAATGATCTGAGGTTGCTACATAACAGCCATCTTTTAGCCCTAAAATTCAGTAATGATAATTATTACTTAAACAACTATTTCTAATTAAGCAAATACGATTATCAAACCAATATTCAACATTTTCACTTTGCAGATGAACCTCTAGATTCAAAGAATCGAATCCGGCTTCAAATTCAACACAAAAATGGAACAAAATCGGTAAATAAAAGCTTGCGAGATTTCAATCTCAGTGGGCCAATATTCGGTCGTATTTACTTTGTCGGATACTCGGACGTATGTACAGTTAGGGAGATCAGCGGTATTTTTACAGAAAAATTGTTTAGTTATTATGTAACAATGAGTTGTCCAAACGACAGGATAATATTAAGTCGTTATCCGTGTACCACTGATAGTTTTTTTGTACAGTCACATTTAAAGGCTACGTTATGTTGGTCATTGTTCCGTCTCGATGCGTACAAAACGATAGTACAATTAGATTAGAAATTGCGACACTGACAGATTTCCCGATTGTACAAATTCCTGTTTTGCATTCGTACAATCTGCGAAAGATTTTCAACTTTTATTATCTGCCTACACAAATATAATAAAAACATTATTTCTGTTATAAAGTTAAGGGATGAAATACTATATGTTTAGTTAATAATGTCTTTTTTTTCACTATAAATTCCCTTTGTGGTCGCTCTCCATGAGAATGCTTGCCCAAGGTATTTCTATTCTGCAGGCGATTCGGAATTTATATGAAACTACGAGAATTTCATGACTTAGTTATTAAATGAACTGCAGCATGTAGTACTGTCTATTTTCTTGTATGTGTCACTAGCAAATCGTAAATACCGACTGTTTGTTATTTACCTAGAAAACATAATGAAAATTAATGAATTATTTCTATGTTTTCATGTTCATTATTTTAAAAATCTTTACGATTAAACGCGCTATGTTAACTACATAATGTTTTTTTTTTTTCATTATAAAAATTCGCAGTTATTTTTTTAATCTATATCGATACTTGTATACTAATGCTAATAATATGTGAAATTAAAAAATATAGCCTTATGTTACTTACTGATAACGTAGCTTTCAAATGGTGAAAGAATTTAAAATCGTCCAGTAGTTTTTACTTGAATTAAAAAAAATACGAAAATACAAATCTTTCCTCTTTATAACATTAGTATACTCGTAAATAAAGATTTGTAATTTTGTATGGATTGAAATAACTCAATAACTACTGGGCTTATATTAAACATTCTTACACCATAAAGCTACGTTATTAGTTAGTATTATAGGCTACATGCGGTCGAAGTTACAAGCAACAACTAGTCAAAGATAATAGAAAAGAAATTCGCTTGTTCGATATATTTCACAGAAGAAAGAAATTTATAATGTCAGGAGCAGTTATCCCGCGTTATTGAAACAAATGCCTTAAATCCGTCCAATTTGTGTAACAAATGTGTGCAGCGGAGTGTACCAGAGGAGGAGACAGTCTCATTGAAACTGAACGACTTCGTAAATGCATCTTAACTTAGTGATTCTAAAACTACTATTGTACCGATGAATTGCTCTCAGAGTTCTTAATGTTAACTTAAGCTCTTTTTAATATATGTGCATATTTTTAAACAAAAAAGTATGTAACGAGTTGTAACCTAGTTTACTAGTTGCTAATATATCTGTCCGCACGCGTTTGTTCCGGGTAATCTCCGAAACGGCTGGACGGATTTCGACTTTAACTGAAGGGTAGCAGACATAGACGGGCTATAGGCTACTTTTTATCTTAATATTAATTAAAAATAAATCTTTTGTCATTTACTGATAATGTAGCTTTCTAAAAGCAAGTACACACCTTTGACTAAACTCTCGCACCACAGTTGTACGATTGTCGATTGTTTTGCAGCCAATTTAACTGTTTTTTTAATTTAATTTAAACTGTTTATTATTAAACATCGTGTAATGTCCGCACCTCCACGTAAGCTCATAGGAATCAAAGATCAAAGCGCGACTAAACAGTTGTGCGATAGTTTGGTCAAACGCTCTAAAGGGTCAAAGAATTTTTGAAATCGATTCAGTAGTTTTGAAGCCTTTTCAATACAAACTTATTTTTATAAATATAGGTTGTACTTTTATTGTCACAGGCAAAATAATTGAACGGTTTCATTTTTAAACCATTTATTTGGTTCCAATTACACAATAAAGATTGTCAAAAAAAATAACGAAAAAAATTCTTAAACATTATTTCAACACAAAAATATAAAATCAGTGAAGGAATACTTGTAATTATGACTCAAAGTAATATGTTAATTACAGTTTAGTTCTTGGATTAATCGATGAGACGAATATTTTACTTGGTACACTTTGAGTGCAGTCTTCGTAGATCAGCATCACGCCCAGCCTCAGCCGGGGGTCGAAGCCGCGCGCGCACCGCCCCCTCCCCTGCCCGCTACCCACCTTGCCCCGGTCGCTAGCCTGACCTCGCCCCTGTCCGCTAAACACCTCGCCCTGCTCGCTACCCTGTCCCCTCCCCTGTCCACTACCCTGCTCGTTACTCTGCCCGCTACCCTGCTCACCCTGCTCGCCCAGCTCACTACATTGGCCCCTCCCCTGCCTGCTATCTTGCTCGCTACATTGCCTGTCCTGCACCGCACGCTCTTCTACCTCGATAGCATCTTCTTCCTTCAAATATTAATAACTATTATAATACAATATAACTGACTAAAACCCCTACATTTAGTACCGCCCTTAATATAAAGCGTGGTGTCACTGCCCTCGGCGTTAAAGGTCTGCGTATTACTTTCATGTAATATGTTTAAACTCCCTCCCCCTCCCTCCATGGTAGTCAAGGCACAGTAAAAATGTCGCCTGAGAGGTAAAAACCAATACTAGAAATCAAATTCCGGGAATAAGAGTAAAAATGAACAATGTTAAATTTACTTTAAGTAAAAATATTTAGTTACCTCCGATCTGGAATCTTGAGAACCATTGCCTTCATTTCCGTCACTAACATTGCTTAACTCGTCACTGGATGTGGCCTCTGCCGCCTCCTCGCCGCTGTCACTTGCCGTCTCCAATACTTCGTTGCTTCTCAAACTCTTTGACATTTCTAAATCGTTCGTTCTGTTCCCGGAACTTTTACCAAATAAAGGAACTGAAATAATAATATTAATTTTCTATCCTTAATGCGAGTTAAGTTATTAACCACTACCTAAAATAATATTAGATCACTTCTAGTCTAGACATCCTACGCCTTCCTTGCTGACGGCTTCCTTGACATAGTTAAATAAAACATACCTCTTTCTACTTCTGAATCTCCATCTTCTTCAGATTCTTCCTCCAGATCGTCAGAACTCCAACATTCAGGAAGGTTTTGATAATTTTTCAACATTATCTTCTGTGACAACTCGAATGTGTCTGAAATAAATATAAGGATTATGTAAATTAATAGGACAAGCTTAGCTTCTTCACACTTCCAGAAATAAAACTTGGGTGAACGACGTGACGAACTTTTCGCAAACTTTAGTGCTTGTTAAATTAAAAAAGCAATTTATAAATGTGTACTTTTTCTAGAAGAAAACTCTTGTTTTATTTCGATTGGCGCAGCTGCAACAAGTAGACATCTACCGCCTCCATCTCTATCATAACTACAACAAAAACTATATCATAAAAGTATTAGACCTTGCAAGGCACGTTGAGTTTTGTCCAGTAGCACCAGCGCAGCCCCGTGCAGCAGCTCCGTCGCGGGCCCAAGCCGCAGCACGCCGCCCGCCCCGCGCCCGCCGCCCGCCAGCCGACCGCGCACCTCCTCGCTGATCACATGCCATTACACTCCAAATATATACATGAAAAATTGTCGTCCCCAGTGGCTGCAGTTGCTGACACACTTGCAGGCAAATACTGGCATATCAGCTACAGGCTTTGGAAAACGATAAAAAAACACAAAACACACTAGAGTCATCGCCAAACCTTTTCACAGTTAATGTTTCAAATATGAACTTAAAATTTCGTATAACATTTATAACCTCAAAAATTCAAAATAAACGAAATCTTACCATATGTTCGGTATATCCGCGTTTTCGTAGTCATTTTCAGATATTTGATGTCGGTGTGCCGCTCGCCACGGTGTCTTCAACTGTGAAGACCAAATGTTATCCATTTTATTAAACAGAAAACGTCAAATAATTTAACAATATAGGTTACTTATTATGACACAATATCGTGTTTTTCTTATTACCCTAATGTTTTAAATAGGAATCAATACACTATCTCTTAATAATATCAAACAATTCCGTGTGTTTACGGATAATTATTACTTAATTTTTAACATTTTCAAGTTTCAAATAACGGAATAAGTATGTTTAGATAGCTAACGTAATTATTTTCTTACATTAAAAAGCGTTGTAAATTCTTATCTTAAAAATCGTAGGAATTAAAATCGTTAATAATATTTTCCATAATATTTGCCAACACTTTGAATGGTCTCGGATAAAACGCCATCTACTGGTGGATTGTTGAAATTATAAAAAAATTAATTGAAACAAAACATAACGCTCTTTTTCATTAAAATTCTAAAAGCTAATTTAACGCCATCTATCTTTTTAACTTGTTAATAAGTCATAAAACTAAATCTAAACTAATTATAAAGATTTATTTGTATTTTTACGTATGTATATTTTTCATTTACGAAAAAACTACGGGGCCAATTTTAAAAATTTTTTCGCCATTAGAAAGGTAATTTGTCTATGACTAACATAGGCTATAATTTTACTATTTTTTTTAATAATTTTAAAGAGTTAAACAAACGGTATATCAAATCAAATATTGTTAGTTAAATGCTTTCTCTAGTTCCTAATCTGTATGTTTTGCTAACTTTTAATGATCAGTCGATCACCAACCTATCTGCTCGTTAAAAGTTCTACACAACGAGTTCCCAACAGTTTGCTACTATATAAATTCAAGACGCATTTTAAACAACGAACGCAAAAGCATTTGTTTCTACCTTTTTCAGGCGAGACACAGAGACACAGAGCTACTCTTCCTTTTTTACTACGGCCAGTGACTGGAATAATTCTCCCTTACCTCCGTTTCCCTTAAGACAGGAATAAAATAGACTAAGTTCCCTTTACGCTACTGGTTTCTATAAAAATAAGACGCAAAGTATAATTTACAGTAATCTCTAAGGTATTGGCGGGCAAGTTCCCACTCACGTATAACCAATAATTCATTTCCTACTAAAAGAATAACAAATGTTTCGGAACAGAAATCGAACGACGTCCATTTTCTTATAAATACAATGAAATATATTATTTTCAATCTGCGCTTGATTTACGTTAAAAGAATAATAAAACGAATTCTCGCAGCTCGCAGCGGCTGTTGTAAATTATATTGAGATTTATCAAAAAAACTATTGCCGATTGCTGCGGTCAAATGAAACCTCTAATAAATCTTTTATATTCGAACAGAATGACTTTTTGTATTTACTTTACCGTTTTACTTTACAATTATATCAAAATATATAAAAATACATTTATCTATATGTAAAAGTTGTGTTTTTTTAGAGTTTTAAAGTAAAAATCTAAGTTGTATTATGACACATTTGCTAAAGTTATTAAGATGACTAATTAACGTAACACACGTGTTGTCCGTTTTCTACTTTATCTTTAATTATTGAAATAATGATGATATACGTATTAATCTAACGTAATCAGTATTTTTACGAATGATAGCACACCTGCGTGATAATACGAACAATGTCTTCATGTACATAGTATTGTTAGGATCTGAGGAGAAGAGTTGTTAAGAATGCTTCGTGTTGTCGTGTTGTTGTGTGCAGCAGCCGCCGCGGTCACCGCTCAGACCACCTCCGTCACACAATGTAAGTGCATACGATCATCTACTCTCGGATTTTTCACAACCGACATACCGCTCTGTCCCCACGTAAAGACAGATGAGAATAAAAAGTTCTATCCGTCCCACCTTTTGCGATGATGGGACGGTTCGAACTTATTTCATTTCATAACGGTTCCATCTGTCACCTTATTGGCGATAGTAGGACTAAAAGGTGGGACGGATGAAACTTTTTGTTCTCACGTGGGGACTCAGCGGGGTGAAGGTTGGGAATAATCCCTTCACTCTGTCACTTGTTGATAAAAACTAACAGTTTTAACGCCAAATATCAACATCAAAAGCATTCAGTTCTTATAACTGTGAAATAAAGGCACGCTGCTTAATTAAGAAAGTGGAGGTACAAGTAAAGCTGAGCCTAAAAATAGACGATTACGTGAAAGGAGACATAATCAAGAAGAATGACGACTGACATGACGGTATATAAAAGAGATAAATAGATAAAAACCTGGCATAGGATGAAGCATTTTAGTAACTTATGCAATCGATTAATACAGGTTTCGATTTATGTGAGGGAATGTTGTCTTATGTGCAGGTTCCCGCAACCCCGGCGAGCTGCCGGTGAACGCGCATGTGGAAGGCTGTGTGACGCCGCC
>NW_013524935.1:5601065-5619192 GCF_000836215.1 Papilio polytes
GGACGAAGTAGATGAGCCGGTGTGGTGCATCCGCATGCCCATACAGATCGTGGGGCCCGTCTCCGCTCGCCGCGCACCTCTCACTGCACCCGCGCCATCTAACTCCACAATCTCCATACATAATATTTAAAAATAAAATACTGTAATGTACTAAAATACTCCTAATATAAGATATAAGGTTTATTATTAGAAAATGTGTTTTATTAATGAAACCTGTAAAAAGTTGTATTGCATATTTTACTCAATAAAAACAACGTTTTTAACGATGGTGAACATTTACTTATATCTTATACATTTATTTAATTATTTAAATAAAAGCGCCAAGTAGCAAAAAACTAATTACACCTCTTTTCCAGCTAGCAACAAACATAATCTGAAATAGAAATTAGGTAAAGAATATAAACGTATTTAAAAATATAAAGACTTAACGCACTCTTTACGCCATCTATTGGTAAAACTTTTGTTTAAAGTATTTTTGGAATGAATAATAGATGGCAGTAGTTGTACAGTTTTGGAATGGTTGTAAAAGAGTCAAATGGTAGAAGTTGTATAATCTTTACAAAGAATAATAGATGGCAGTAGTTGTACAGTTTTGGAATGGTTGTAAAAGTTTCAAATGGTAGAAGTTGTATAATCTTTACAAAGAATAATAGATGGCAGTAGGTATTTTCTTATCCAGATCAGCAACAATATCAACTCTTAGAGCAAAAAATAAAACTTTTTTATTAGCCTTCGGATTACCTTTTAATATCGCCAACGGATGATTACTACAATGATATGGCCGGCGGCTTGTACATAAATCTCACGTTAGATCTGGATTGAATATGAATAGTAAAGAAACAAAAATAGCAAAGTTGCTAAAAATTGGAACTAATTTCTTGTAATGGCAACACCAACATAATTTAAATAAAATTCGTTGCTAAGTTGCCATGACTTTTACATTGTTGGTGATGTCAGTGTTTTATTTAATTTGTCATGTTTAGAGTTCGTGATAAATAATGATTTTATAATGTTGTGTTCATAGCAGCGATTCTCGCCAACATTTTCTTAATTGTAATTTACATAACTAGTTGCGATGTTGATTTAAAATGACCATAGTTGGCATTTACGAGGTTACAAAAATTTAATAACAGATGGCGCTAAATGTTTGCATTAGTTGCAGTTGCAACGTAAAGGTGTGACGTCATATTGCGGTGTTACTAGTACAGTTCACATAAAAGTTACTTTTCTTTCTAATTTCTTCTTAATTATATTGTGTTACATTTACGGTCGCAAGGAATAAGACTTGGTCTTCAATAAAATATTTGATTTTTAATCTTGAGAAGTAACTATAAAATTCATATTATTTTTAAAAGCCCCGAGTTGCGCAGTGTGCAGTGTTCTCCCCCATACCCCTTTACGCCTAACCATACTTACCTAATATTGCTATTCTGCGCAGCTACTCGTCATGTCCCAAGCAGCTAATTTATTTGAAAACTCATGTACTATATAATAATTATAGCCATCACAGTCGTTTTCTGTGCAGATTTAATTTTTTATTGCGTATAAAGGACTCGTTAAATACACATTTTGCACATCTTCAATAGAATAGTTATTTCCTTCAGTAGTAATTATGAAATACTAGCAATTAGTATGTTTAGGTACGTATTCAGTAATGTACAAAAATACCTGCTAACGGTACTATACAATTACTAGTAGTGAGGAAAAATACAAAACGCTTTTGAAATCGTATTTCACGCTAAAAAAACAATGAAGTATTATTTTTTACATCGAGTAAATATCAACCAAAGAATAATGTGTATTCTTGTAATATGAGTTACTTGTGTGTTAGTGTATTTCTATCAAGAAAGGACGAAAACATCGATCAGCAACTCGTTGCCGCTCCTCCGTATGTCGTGCGACGTTGCCGGTCCGCTCCGTACATACTGGTTTAGAATGAGACAACAATATACCTATTTCATTTTTACCATTAACTATCTTTATTTCAATCAACACTAATCTTGAAGAAATTCTGTTCATTGTGTATATTATGGATTCAGTTACGAGTTGACATGTTATTTAATTCAATTCGAAATTTAAAAATGATATCGTATGCTAAAAATACGGCACAAAAACTGTCCCAACATGAGGTAATTGAAACTGGAAATTAGTTCAGAAGGTACATGTAACTACTAAAGCAAGTTGTTCTTCATTTGACCTTGTTGACTTGTAATAAATAGCGCACACATTCTGACCATTTGTTCCATTCGTCACAAAATATTTTTTTCTTAGTTATAGGTTGTAATGCTGTATAGCTTGTATGCTGCTGTATTTCTAAAACTGTCACAGAACATGATTTTTTAAGAAATCATCAGATCGGACATCTTGTTTCCATGAAGGGGTGAGTTGCAGCTTCCAGCAACAACGGCGCTTGCCTACCGCTGCCAGACCTGAAAGTAGCATACATTGTTCTCGTTCTTTACCTGCATGTCCCATACCGCCAGGCAAATTAAGTAACAAAAGTAAAACCTATTGTTATTTATCAAACCTAATTTAACAATAATAAACGAAAAATTATGCTTAAAGGAAATACGATCTATTACCTACGCAATAAGATCTATTATTCAAAAATAGATACTTGAAAGAACCGGTTATCCTTAATCCTTGCTCGCCACGAAACACGTCGCAGAGTACGCTTCTTTACGAACGGGGTAAATAAAATGATCTTAAGTTGTGCATAAACACACTAGCTTCCGCCTGCGACTCCGTTCGCTTGGTATTAAAAAAATGGTAAATAGCTTATGTGTTCTTCCAGACTATCCTCCACATCCATACCGAATATGCCAAAAATGAAATTATTTTCATACTCGAAAATAACGTAAGTTTACAGGCCCATGACAAATCAGTATGCCATCTTTCTCGAATTACGCGACTTTATACACGTCGAGTTTCAAAATGCGCGGGCAACAAAATTGTGACACATTTACGGCAAAATATTTGGCTATTCGCGGGTACTCACAGCATATGTGTTATAGTGTCTTTAATAAATTCGGCAATTTTTAAGAAATAATTATTTACTACTTGCATGTTGGAAATTGCTAAATATTGCAGCTTTGTCCTTTAATAAACGCTGTTTTTTGTTAGATTTGGCACTACGAAGACAAATGCATTTTTCATTGTTTGGCAAAATATCTGAGTATCTTTAGACAATTAACGCAACCTAACAATTTCATATAAATTGCTATTCCACAAACCCGGATTTCTCGGTCTCTCTCTTGGATTTTCGGAACGAAACCACCGCATTGTGAAATTTTATTATATTTGTAATTACATTAGAGAATGTACTACTTAACGTCACGCTTCGTAAAAAAAACAAATGATGACAACATAACTTTGCAGTTTTAATTTGAATAATATGGACTCCGATATCTGCAGCGTCGCGCGCCAATGCTACTGTCGTTCACCATCTGCCGCGTTTCGCGAAACACACATTTGAACTCAATCCGTAAACCAAAGTTCAAAGAAATTCCATGTACTGTTTATTTTTTTTAAAAAAAAGAGACTTAGATATCGGAAGTACAGTCTCGATTGTTACGTCGACTCTAAAACTCGATTAGTACAGATGGAATCTGAAATGGTCTACCAAAAAGCCTGAAAGCAAACAGTTAACACTTTTGTCCTAATTTCCTGTCCCGTCTGTTATTCCCGAAATAACGAAAGTACGAACGCTTCTGTAGACTTCATATTGATTTATCTTAAGTTATGTTGAAAAGGAAATTTCGATGTATTCGTTAAACCAATCCAAAGGCGGAATCTTTCTATCATCGCAGATATGTTCGCGACTATATTATTTACAAAATATTAATGTAATTGATGTTGAGATATATATATATTTATTAAGACTTAGTTATTCGAATTAAGGTACGGATTATTTTACTTTTAATTAAACCAAATCATAAACACTACCGATGAATGTAAGAATGCATTTTGACTTCTCGGTTGCTATATACTGCATATGCTGGGATTTACATGGAATCTACAAGCATGTTATCATGCTTAGTTAGCACGATATTTGCTTTATGTACAAATAAGTAGAAATTGCCGCATTTATTCAGTAAACAATGCCTTCTCGTGTCTTGTACGTTTTTCTATAATTAGCATAGTTTATTTACATTTAACTTTTTCATTTCCACTTAATAAACCCACTTTCCTAACAGATAATTTTCAAAACAATAACCAACTATGACAATACATTTTACACTTTTACGTAATTACCCGAACTTATCAGCAAAGTAATGAAATCACTATGAAAATGTATTATGCATTTCAATTACAGGAGATAATAAAAATTGTGATTTTTGAAAACATACGCTTTTGACACTGACATTAGCAAACTGTATTATAAAACAATCATAACAAACCTTCTTACAAATTCTATAATGAGACTTTTACGAACGCAAGATCTAAATGAGAGAATTATTTTTTCTATCACCACCGCAGATCACTTTATATCGCTGGCTTTGAAATATCTAACATACGATTCAACAAAAATTACGATAACATTTAGATAAAAACTTGGCGCGCTTTCATTTGATACTCACATTGAATACGACCTCTTTTAACTTTTTATATCTGGCCAGAAAAAACCGAGAAGAATATTCCAGAAAAACAATGTTTAAATGCGTACAGAAGACTTGCGTGCTAACGTGAAATAAATAAACTTGAAAAATTTTACAACTCGAAAATTAAGACAACACTATCCTCGCGAAACGTGTATTACTACCGACGTGGCTGCCCGTCGATTGAATTTTAGACGGAGGCGCTCCGCAGCCGGCGGTGGGGCGTTGCTTGCCGCATTGCTCGGTATCCATTTTGAACACATCGCACAGTCTCGTTCATCGTACGTCCTAGAGAGCTCACCCGCCAGACAAGAAGTATTGCACAGTCGCACAGGAATAATGGACGCTGCACTTACCAAACAAAAAAAATTGTATAAAGTTAATCATCGCGCAATTGTCGACTGTGACTAAAATTTCTGTTAAACATTCCTTTTATTGATTTAGACTAAAAGGTTAGTGTAAATTTAAAAGTTACGTTCGATACATTTTTTATCGGATTATTGTTCCTTTTACGTTGGCCATTAGCAACATGGCGTCTTTGCGTTTCGAGGTTTGCTATACAAAAATGTCGGACGTCACGAGTGAATAAAGTGAACAACAATGTTTAAATCCTTCCAGAAAAGATAATTATTGGTGATCGAAGTTTGAATCAATGCACAACAAATTTGAAGAGGTGCAATAGTTTTTTTTTCATATCAAAACAATAGCATACGGGCCTGTGAACTAAGTCGTTACATCATACTATCTCGTTTACAACGCCATAATTTTTAATTTCGGATAACAAGGGTGTGAGAATGGAGATTAACGTATTCTCTTCTTCAATTTGCTAGCTATACCTACTCAAGCGGAAGGGCAAGAATTTTTGCCGAATTAACTAAAATGTTTCAAATGCGAATCGAAATAAGGTATGTGAATTAGCATAAAATAGTATATTTTTTTTACTTTAGTAGGCCTTATTATAAGAAGTAATCACTTGTAAAATAATAAAATTCGACGACCCCTTTAATTATTTTTTTATATTAAACTAATTTAAAAAGTCGTGGCGGAGAAATTTAGCTGTGTTTCGATCCCTTGCATTTATTTGTTAGCTAGCCTGAGTGTTGTAAAAAAAAAGGTAATAGGAGGGCGCCCGCAACTCAGGGCCGCGACGCCATTTTGTTTAGTTGATCACTTCCATCGGAACGGCGCGACACAAAGCAAGCGCAACGCAACAGCAGCTCGTGGCAACCCGGCCTGAGTCTAGGCCGATTGGTTTCTTCATTCTGAGTGTTATATTGTGAGAGGTATTTACCAAAAAGTGAAGTGAAGAACTAACCTTATCCAGCTTTAAAATATCTAGGTATTCCCATATTCAAGAATATAATGTAATACGATGATTACGCATGCCTAAAGACTGTCAATATGGCGCCTGCTATTTAGCTCTCGCGTATTGTAGTAAGATTTTAGTGTCGTATATAATATTATTGTTTATATATCGTATTTAAATTTATTGCCAATTTTCCAAACATGACGCTACTTAATGCAGAAATTTGTTAAAACTTTTACATAGAGAAAAATTGTTAATAGGTCATAAACATGGTGTTGATACCCTAAATATTTGCATAAAATTTTAGTTCTTAAAAAGGTACGTGTTAATAGCGGTATAATGTGTGGTTCACACTTGGTCAGTGCAGTTGGACAGTAGTGCTCAATAACTGGACTGGCATTCAACTTGCATGACGTGACCATTAACGGACACCAGTGAGTCTATACAATCTATGCCAGCGCGACTGTCCCAACTGCACTAGCCAAGTGTGTACCGCGCATAACTCGTCAGATTCCAGTTGAATACACTGGTAACCTATTTTGTCCAGTAGTCCAAAGTCCAGTACCATTCTGTTGTAATGGAAGTTCAGCCTTCTTCAATTATCTTCTCTTTCTTGTTCGTCTTTTGTTTTTTTAACTTATTGGTTCCTATTAATATCGCGTTTTAATTAATACAATATGTTTTTCGATCACCATCGATTATATACCGGGAGAAATATACATAAATACTTATTTTAATCTAATAGATTTAATCACAGGTAGAACGGACTGTTCACTACGAGAACACTAGAACCCATTAAAGCCACGTGTTGTTCACTTCCATCTAACATTAATCAATTCTCATTATTAGCGTCAGGGTAAACTTACAGTTTACGTTTATATGTATATATTATGCCCATTATAATTTATAGTAATCATGATTCTAAAATCGTATCAAAGTTGATGCAGTTATGTTACCAATGGGGTTCATTTTTCATGCTTTCAAATAGACTTGCCTGTGATTTCAATTACTATATTATTTAGCGTACTGTGGACATTATCTCACTCATAGTGACTTTCTTATAAAAATATTTAATTGCCGTTTCCTTTCTGAATGTGACCTTAAATTTTGTGCGTGTACAATTTTAGTCCGATCTCTAAACGCTTCACTAATATTTTCTTTGCACATATACAAAGTTTAACGATTATTTTGTATGTTTCGGTCATGGGTCTTATTAAGGGTGGAATCAAATAAACATTTCTGTAAACTTAGAACAAAGAGGACTTTCTCGTCTTTATGAACAAGAGTACCGACATCTAATCTTGGAAGAGAGCTCTCACGTTTACTGCCATCTTTTTGAGCCGACCTTCGTTCTATGTGACGTGGAAACGTGATTCTTCTATCGAAATCTAAGCTAACATTGTTAAAGTTGAATCATAATTTTACAAACAAATTAGTAATCTTTTCGGATTTGTGTCTTGTGATCATGTGCTAAGGATGATTTATATTATTTTGCGTTGATTGTCGGCACTTCTTTATACTTTCATCTTACTAAGATAGTCTTTTAAAATACATTCATATTTTTAAACGTGTCTGGAAAATTATAAATTTAATTTAATTCAACTTAAATTTGGTCATTAATATAAGAAAGTACACGTAAACAGATTAAAATATCGATTTTATAGTAAGGTAATGATAAATGATTTAGTACTCAAAGACATGCTCAATATAATGAAAACTAATTTTGTGTGTGATATAAGAAACATTTTTAAAACACATTTTCAAATGTAAATTTAATTTATTGTTAATTTACGTTCTCTAAGTCATGTTTGTTTTATTTAAGTTTTTTACCAAAGTTTGTTGCATTTTAATATTTATCGTTTAAGAAGTTTTAGTTTCTTGTATATAGAAGTTTTCGATAATAAAAGGGCGTGGCTTTTGTAACACTCTGAGTATATGTTATATCTTACTAAGCTGTTCCAAACAAATTTAATTAATTCAAATTTGAACCGATTTTATTAATCCGCGAAGTTAAGAAATATTTAACGTCACCGTCGAGCATCACCAGACTATTGTACGAGTCTAGAGCGTGCGCACCTTTGACTAAATTAACGCAAAACTGTTGTGCGAATGTCGATTATTACGCAGCCAATTGAACTGTTTAGTTGCACAACTATACATCGATTATTGCGTTCACCTTCAAATTTGCTCATAGGAATCAAAGCCTCATTAAACGGTTGTGCGATAGTTTTGTCAAAGGTATGGGTACGCACTTAGGCACAGAGATTATAAAGTTAATACTGTTATAAAATTTAAGTAATCAGTGTAAGTCTTACTAATGTCATAAATGCATAAGTTTGTGTGTTGGCATGGATGTTTGTAAGAAGATTTTCAACTGACTAAACGGATGTCTATGAAATTTAGAATAGATGTATGATGAGCATAGTATGGATGAACGTGTTTGCTACCTAACCATGTTTTTTTTTATTCCGCGCGGACTGAGTCGCGGGTGGCAGCTAGTGTATTGTGTGTGGCAGTAACAAGCTACTCTTTGTTTCTTGATGTTTTTGTTCCTTGTCTGTTGAATCGCTGCAGCTTGAGTATAATGTTTTAACACCCCTTACTTAAATGGTAATTCTCTTACTTTCGACACCTATGTACTTAAATTATTGAGTGCCAGAATCAATGTTTTTGACTATTTAAATAGCATGACGAATGGTGACGTCACCGATACCGCGCTGGCCACCCGGATGGTTATTGTAACAAGTTTTGTCAACGTCATATCGTATAGCAGTATTGCCTCCTTACATGCAAAGAACCCTTTAAATTGTTACTCTTCAAATTAAATGTCGTGCTTTGTATGCAAGATTTTCATTGCAACTTATGGCTTGCATCTTATTAATTCGTTCTACTTTCAGCATAAAAAATGGAGACGGATTACGATCGCAAGTTCGAGGAGATGAAGAAATACATTCCGTTCCTGGAGAACATGATCGGTAGGCTGGAGAGCGCAGGGACTGGTAGCGGCAACCCGCGCCGGGCGCAGCTCGCCAAGATCCGCTCCCTAAGGGATCTCTTGTTGGATAAGAGAAAAAGGTTCATTTATTGTTCCAACCTTTTATTGTTCCACTCTTAATCATAAAACAATATCAAAATAACCATGTTAAAAATATCACAGCATCTGCTTGTCGATCGTTATTGCTCTTTAGTATTTCTTCTTGGGTTGTATGATGTTTGTGCTGAGGTTAAATTTAATTGAGGGTATGAGGTGCTCAAATACAGATAATCTTCAATTAACAGTCTAGTAAATGTACTAAACCACTTCAAAGCTTATATGTTTTTACCTGACTGACAAAGAGGGAACGCTTTTGTATATATGTAAGATTATTTTTATGTATGTGGATTTATATGAAAATAAAAATGTTCGTAATTTTTGAGAAGCTCTAAGTCACTTTATGATACAGCGCACTTATAAACTCATTGACAAGCAATCCGCTAAACCGAAACTATTTTATACATTTTCTGTCAAATCAGAATTAACCTCTCGTCTTTTCACAATACATCATTATTTTCTTCGGCCTTTGTATGATTAATATGACCCTGTAAAACATTTGTAGTTTTTCCTTGAGTCTGCTGTAACTATAAAGTAATGAGATTGATCTTTACTTTCTAATTATATGGCCATCTTCGTCTTCCTTTTTATCTCACTAATAGCAATTTACATGTTTTAGAATGAAAATGGAGAACTTGATGAAATGTGAACAAGTTTTAGTAAATTTATATGCAAAAATTGAACAGGTTAGAACATTTTAAAGTATTTGTAGAATTTTTTATAACTTTGTTTAATTTCTTTTGTGTGTGTTTATACATTTCTTTTGTTTTTTAGAGGGACTCATTTTTGGAGAGCAGTGACATTGGGAATCAAAATCCTCAGTTGGATTTAGTTCGCAGTAAACTTCAAAAAGTCGCCACACGACTACAAATCCCAGAGTCGCTGCCGGATATAGTAGGCCCAACTGGCAGTGATGAAGTCACGTCCGGGAGCAAAGAACCAGCTTTGTTTCAAATAAGAAAGAATAAGGCCTTATCTCCGGCGCGCTCTAAACTCGCTGATAGTGAGAAGAATTCTTCGTCATCAATATTACATAAAAAGAATTATACTCGTGTTCTGGTCTCCCCTAATCGAGAAACTAAGCCTTTGCCAACGGACATTTCAAAAACAGGATCTCCTATTCGAACCTCTAAAAAGTCGCCTCGAAAAACCACATCCTATCAAAATAAAAAAGACAGAAAAAAATCTTCGAGTCAGTCTCAGCAAACGACTCAGCTAAAAGACTTGAACATAACACTTAAAGTTCCCGAAGAAAGTTTAAATTCATTGAATACTAAAGATATCCTATCTCGAATTATTAACTGCAGCGACAATGATGTTGACATTGACACATTACGAGGTTTGCGAACTCAAATCCTCTCTGAATTAAAACAAACCGGTGCTAAAGACGATATATCTGATTTAATACTAGAATCTTACAAGCGCAAAAAGAAGTCAAGCTCAAAGAAGAAGAAAAAGGAATTCGAAGAAGGTGAATTATCTGACAGCGAAAGTGAAATTATTGAAAGCATTTATGGCAGCTTGGTGGTTGTGGATAAAGATCAAGGAACTACAAGTAATATCAATAAGGTGGATGAAAAAGATGAACTACCTCGAAAAATTCAAATATGTCTTGTAATTAATTCGGAGAAGGAAAGTCAAAATGAAACAATTACTACAAGTGAATTGTCAAAAAAAAAGCCGATAGTAGATTTATCTGATTTTGAATTCTATGAAAAAAATGAGACAAACATGAAACCAACTGAGACTGATACTGAAAAAAAGGAAACAACTAAACAATTTAAAGACAACTCTGAAAATACATCTAGTAAACCTGAGATAAATGAAAAACCTGACGGAGATAACGAAAAATGCGATAAAACGCCAGATTTACCTATCGATAACAATAGTTCAAATGAAAAAATTGAGAACTCTAATTCCATATCAAATACGGATTCTCCGTTATCCGAGATTTTACCGACAGACTCCAAACTAAATTCTACCATAGTCAGCTTAAATGAAGATAGTTCTTCTAAGAATCTACAACCGATATCGAACAGATCCTCAACAATGGCCTTAAATGAGAAAAGCAATGAAACTATATCTACAGAGACCCAACCACATGAAAATATAATGAAACCGGAAGATTCAATAGAAATACCATTATTAGATTTAGAAGCTAATGCGAAAAAAGAAGTTGTTCAAGAAATTGATATCTTACAAGCGTTAAAAAAAGAAATTTTAAGTGAAAAAATTTCTTTATCTGATTCCGAGACTAATACACCACCATTACATCAACCTAAAGTGACGAAAGTAGCAAACATCGAAAAAATATTACCAAAGAAAAGAATTTCCATTGAGAAATATAAAGAAAAATCAACCTCTGCTCCACAACCTTCCCTATTTATTAGTGAAAGTAATAATAATACCTCAAAAGACGATCTTCTAAAAAAACAAAGCTTAAAGTTAACGGAAAAAGAATATGAGCGATTTAATTTATCAACAAACGTGTCCCTTGCTGAAACTTCTGACGAGGAAGACAAGGAAGAAATTTGTCCACCTACCGATATATACAGCGGTTTAGCTCCTAAGTCACCCGATCATGAAGATTTTGCCGACACAGGAATTAAACCTCCAATAATCATTCCTGCGGAGCCGGTAAAAGCGGAAGTTGTGCCTTCAAAAAGCGATGTGGACATGAGAATGATGCCACTTAAACCGCAGTCAAAATTATCGACAGACAACAATAAACTCATGGAGAAGCCATTAGAAGGGTCCAAAAAAGAAACTGAACTAAGTACGATGGAAAATTTATTACCGTTGACAGATCCTCGAGTGAGAAGAGACATCAGTAACCTAAATATTGATAGTGCTATGATAAGCACAATAGAGCATGTTTCTAGAACTCAGACTAACTTTCCACCTAATATGACACCCACACGAATGCCAAAAACGGCACTAATGAGCGGTATAAATCAGACAAAGGTAATTCCAAACATGGTACATAACTTGCCTTCGACAACTATGGGCTATGAAATGACTCCATCCAGAGTATCTTTAGATGGCGAACATTCAAAATTAGATCATGTATACGCTCCCACATTTCCTGTTCATGAACCAAGTAATATCTCAGGTATCGATGGACAAAATAGTGGAATTTTTTCGCGTACTAATTTAGGTCTCAACCAGAATGATATTCAAAATACGTTTTATGTCGAAAATTCATTTATTTCTTCAGAATGTCCATCAACTCCAAATCATTCATTTGGACGACTAGACATGCCAATGACCCCAATCCATACATTTGGCAGGGCAGAAGGACCGATGACGCCTTCTCATCCTTTTGGAAGAACTGATTGTTCACCTACCCCAAGTTATCCTTTCGGAAGAAATGATTGTCCGTCTACGCCAAGCTATCTTTACCCGAGAGCCGATGGTTCATCTACTCCAAGTCATTCTTACGGAAGAATTGATTGTCCATCCACCCCAAGTCACCCTTTTGGAAGATCAGATTGTCCACCTACTCCAAGTCACTCTTTTGGAAGATCAGATTGTCCACCTACCCCAAGCCACTCTTTTGGAAGATCAGATTGTCCACCTACCCCAAGTCACTCTTTTGGAAGATCAGATTGTCCACCTACCCCAAGTCACTCCTTTGGAAGATCAGATTGTCCACCTACCCCAAGTCACTCCTTTGGAAGATCAGATTGCCCACCTACCCCAAGTCACTCTTTTGGAAGATCAGATTGTCCACCTACCCCTAGTCACTCCTTTGGAAGATCAGATTGTCCACCTACCCCAAGTCACCCTTTTGGAAGAACGGATTATTCACCTACCCCAAGCCGTCCATTTGGGAGAAAGGAACATCTTATGACCCCAAATCACTCATTCAGTAGAGGCGACTTTTCACAAAATCAGTCGATATTGCAAAACTCAGGGGACAGGTATAACAATTTTCAGAATGCTAGAAGTAACAGATATTCTGAGAACGATAATTTACGATATTATAGTGAGGATATTGATAGTCGTAAATATAATGAACGTAAATTTAATACACATAATCAAAATTATGAAGAATCCAGACGAAGTTATAATGATTCTTATCGAAATTACGACAGACACGTAAGTCGACGTGAGACTAGTACAGGTCGATCATCTTATAAAAATTATAAATATGATCGACGATGTTCAAAAGACCGTAGTACTGCCTATGGTGCAAGAGATTGTCGTTATGAAGCTGATAGTAGTAAAAGTTACGATAGCCGTGAACCACGGCGTAATGACCAAAGAGAACATAGTGTGGGTTGTAACTTATCAGATGCTAAATACTCAAAAAGTCACAAGGAAAAAGATTATGCAACTGGCAATACTTTATCGGTTCAGTCAAATACAGGTCGTTCATTTACCATTGATACAAGTGTTAACAGGAGTTTTCAAGAAACTGCTTCCAAATTTAAAAACGAATCTAAAACTAGTACAAATTTTGATGCCAGAAGAATACGTGCATCAAGTGTTGGTAGACATTTAGTTCGAGAATCAAGTGCAGAAAAGAAGTTGAATAATGAAAAGACAACAAATTCACCAGATTTAAAAACTAATTTTAGGCGCGCTTGTAGTGTCGGGAGGGAATCTGCAGAAAGCCATTCAAGAAAGAGGTTTGAGGATATAAAAGAAGAATTGCAATCATATAAACATACAGATACTAAGAATAATAAAAGTACCCTCCCTTCTAGTCAAGGTACAGTCACTGACAAAAGAAAAAAGTTAAATGATCGTGATCCTCGGTTATCAAGGCGTGATTGTCAAGACTTAGAAAATTGTAAAAAGGAAGATCAATCTACGAAAGTATCTCTCCATCGAGGAGACATTCGGGATCCAAGGCTTCAGCGCGGACTTACCAGAGATACACAAAACAAACTACATGAAGGAAAATCTATTGATGAGTGTAAAAAACAAGGTATAGTTTATTCTAATGATAATATTGCCAGGGGAACAATATTAGGTACTGGTTATGGTGTCAAAAATTACAAAATTCCAAAAATAAAGAAACCTCAAGTGGAAACATGTGCTAAAGTTGTAGTTGATGACACTAAAGTTGAAACTGAAAAAAAAAGTGAAATAAAAAAGCAAAATAATACAAACGAAACCAACACGTTAAAATTTGTAGAAAACAAAGAAAGATGTGACGGGGATTCGATGTCTGTCTCAAATGAAAAAGTATTATCAAAATCAGAGAATAAAGATAATATTCAAGAAAACGATAAAAACGAAAGTGTGATTGAAAACGTTTCTGTGTCCGTCGAAAAGCGAGTGACAAGATCTTCAACGAAGAGTAGTGGAAGTGAAATATTGAAAGTACTTAATTCGGACAACAAACCAGTTTCACGAAAAACACGCAATAGAATAAAAAAGCCATTACAATATGATTCCGATTCCGATGATAATGTTCTCGTAATCGATACCCAAGTGTCTAAAGAATGTACTGTCGAAGAGGCAATCGAAAAAGACAGTGCCACATTAGATGATAAAGTAACAGATGTTTGGGATAGCAGAAAACCTACAGATAATCCGGGGAATTCAAAAGGGACGGCGTGTGATAGCAAACTCGATGAATCAGAAGGTACAAAGCATTCCGAAAGTCTAATTTCCGCTGAGGATTTGTCAACTTACATACCCGACTCTGATAATTGTTTTGGAATGGACCTTGAAATGTTCTCCGACAGCTTAGCTACTGATCCTGTTATTGAAAATATAAATGAACTTATAGCTGATCTTGACGATGATTTAGAAACGTCTAAAAATGATGGCAATAAAAGACAGTTTACAAAGGAGATAATTCTTGAGAATATGCTTGAAAATATTACGTGTGCTGAAAAAACTGCTTGTGAAAATTCATCTAACGATAGCGAAAAAGTAACTGAAATTAACGAATTTATTAATAAAACAAATGATAATTCCATACCTAATGTTGAAATTAATATTAAACAACAGGTTGATAGCAATAGCGGTGAAGTTTCAACAACAGAAACCGAAATAAAATGTACTTTACCGCAAAAAAAGCTTTCGACATGTTATGATGTTGATGATGATATCTGTTCTACACCCGATAGCACAATTAACGTTAACGAAAATGTTCAAGAATCCACCTGTCAGGAAAAGTTACCAGATAGTACTGGCGTAGAACCTTGTGAAATGAGTTCAGATATAACTTCTACCGAAGCAAAAGATACTGATCAATTAAATTCATCCCATTCCGACACAATTAATCAATCAGACTCCATCGGGAGCTTATTATCTATTTTAAAAGATAAATCAAAAATACAAGAATTACTTACGATGATCAAAGACCAGTCGAACGGGAATGAGAAGTTAAAGAGAAAATTAGAAATGTTGAGTGAAATCGTTTCTGATGACGAAGATTTATCGAATTCATCAAAATCCCTTTCTAGTACGACGGACAATAATAATGAAAAAACTATAGTTGAAGCTACAGCAAAAAGTAACGATGCTATATCTGATTACGAAGATATCAAAGATAAAACGCTAGAAATGAGTACTGACGCTATGCTCCACAGAAGTGTAGAAATTGATTCTACTACTGAGACTGATCACGCACCTGGACCAAGCACTATTTCAGATACTGAGAACAAGGACAATGATGAAAAGGTAAATGAAAATGTTGAAAATGTAGAAAACCGAGAGGCATTCCAAGAAAGAATTGAAAATAAAGATGTGACAGTCGAAAGTGATTTTTTTAATAATAATGAAAAAACCAAAATTGAAAATAAAAAACCTTCCAAAAGAATAAAAGGTAGAGCAAATAATAGTAAAGTTAAGGCCCAAAAACCTCCTACACGGTCTTCAGCGCATTTGAAAATCGATAAACCTCCCAGTACAAAAAAACCTTCAAGGGAACTTAAGCAACTCCAAAATGATATTAAGGAAATGTTTTTGAACGAAGATGTTTTAAATTCTTCTGGAATAAGGATGTGCCGTTTAGCAAAGCTAGTGGAAGATAAATCTTCGCCAGATAAAATCGAGATAAAAAACGATCAAAATGTTGAAAACACCCCAGATGTTACACTTCAAAAAACAAAACAATCTTCTGAAGAAACAACTCCAAAGGGCAAAGCATGTAAGAAGAAACAGACCTTAAAAACAAAGGGGCCACCAAAGCAAAGTCCTTTAAATAAAGAAAAAAATGAAGAGATAACGGAATCTAACCTTTCGGCCAAATGTAAACCAGGGCCTAAATCTAAAACAAAAGTATTAGAACGAACAGATGTAGACCCTTACATGTTCGAATCTGACTCAATTGCCGAATCAAATGATACAAATGGAAGTGAGAAGCAAGTTGGAAGTGGTTCAGAGTCTGATTGTGACTCTCTTGTGTCATCTCAAAGCTTTGGAAGTAATGAACATCTAGTAGAAGTAAAGAAGAAAATGAAAAGAAGACGTGGTCGCGGGTGGCAATCAGGCGTTTTTAAACCAAAAAACAAGAAAAAAAAGATCGAACCAAACTTATCCGAGTTGAAAAACGCTTCAGAATTTTCGGCACAAAGTTTCCTAAATGCTACTGATGACACCTGTTTTACTGACAAAACTTATTGTTTCTCTAAGAACGTAATGAACTATTCATGCCGGCTGTGTCCGTACACCGGCACCGACATCATTCACCATCATAAGAAACAGCATCCTCATTCAGAGATCCCCTTGTCCCGACTGAGCCCAGAAATTGCTAAAGAAGCTATAGAGCAATCTGAAGAATTCAATTTCCAAATTATAAGTCAGTTACCTATTGATAAGTATGTATGTAGATTTTGTTTTGAAGAGTTCAGCAATAAAAAGAAAACAGTATTAGAATCTTTCTTCTGGCACGTCGTTAGTACGCATACTGGCGAATATAAACAACCTTGTTCAGAATGTGAAAATGTGAAGCAGTGTCCTTTTAATTTAGACATTCCTCCACCTCCTAAGGAACCAAAAGGTCAATTAATAGGATACATTTGTGGAAAATGTAATTTTACACAAATTTCACTCGAAAACTTAAAAACACACGTGATCAATCGACATAACAATGAAGATACTGAAGTTTATACAATAAATTTGGGCGTGATGTCGAAAAGGACGTTATCGTTGTTAACAAAACCTACTACTGGGTCGGAGCCCAGAAAACTAAGAAGCAGCCGCGGCGGACAAACTTTGGTCGAAGCAAGCGTTGAACCAAAGAAAGAAATGGAAACGGCTAAAGCTCAGACTGAAACTCTCATAGAAAAACTTGATATTCAGTCGGACACGAAACTTGACAAGACACAGAAAAATAAACGCAAGCAAATGAAATCACAAATATATTTTGAAAATGAAGATGTGACTAAGGAGATATGTGAATTGAGTAAAGTAGCAAATATTAAGGTTGAACCGGAACAGGATAATGATATAGATCATGACACGGAACTTTGTGAGTCGCAGGACGACCCGTCTGACACTAAGGGACAGCAACCACTTACAGACGAGGTCGACACTCGCACACAGGAACTACTTGTACACAAGGTAGTTGTAAACGATCAACAAGACGTAGACGTAGACGAGGCAGATTCCGACGAAAAGCAAAAGTTAGAGGACGACGTTGACACATACGAACAGGAACTATTAGCGGACGACGTCGACACAGACGATGGTCGCGAACATGAAGCACTAGCAGATGATGTAGTCCCCTCCTCGGCTGCGAGCAACGACGTTCTCGACTACCCCCACTTTAAAGTGAATTACAAGAATGCGGGTTCAAAGGAATATGTTTGCTGCATCAACGGCGCTGAGAGCCACTATCGCACTGCGCTGCTAATATCATTTAAAAAACACGTGCAGCTGAAACACACCGAAATTTGGGATGGATTTTGCTTCTTATGTAAACTAATAGTAACACCACAAGGAAAACACTTTTTCAAAGATTGTTTACAGCATTTCCTGGACAAGCACATTGATAATTTTCCCATAATGGAAAATGAAGAAAACCCGTCGAATACCATCGATGCAAATACCGTTTCCCAAACCGTCAAAGTGAGCGAACAAAATCTAAACAAAAATAGTTTGAACGTGCGGCCGCTGTCGGAACTTATCGGTCCGGCGGAGACGCCGCCGCAGACGACGCTGCCC
>NW_013524936.1:0-552 GCF_000836215.1 Papilio polytes
CCGTAGAACTCCACACTGACGCTAGCTCCGACGGATATGGTGCCGTGTTGATTCAGAAAGAACAGAATATACCGCATGTTGTAGCGTATTTCAGTCGACGTACCACCGAGGTAGAATCAAGGTACCACTCATATGAACTGGAAACTCTAGCAGTAGTACGAGCAGTTGAAAATTTCCGTCACTATCTTTACGGTCAACATTTCACAGTTTATACTGACTGTAATTCCCTGAAGGCCTCTAAAGCTAAGACTGATTTATCACCTCGTGTTCACAGATGGTGGGCATTTCTCCAAGCATACGATTTTGATATTATTTATAAAGAAGGGCGTCACATGGCACACGCTGACTTTCTATCTAGAAACCCTCTGCCTTCCACGTCTAGCGCTGAAGAACCTAATTCAAACCCCACAGATTTTCGCAAATCCGTAAATTTCGTAGAACTACACAATAGTTGGATTCAAGTAGAGCAACAACGTGACCAGGAGATTCAGAATCTTATGAGTCAACACAAGAATAGTGAACTACCAGGAGCAACCGCTCACACTTACGATA
>NW_013524937.1:0-2121 GCF_000836215.1 Papilio polytes
ATAGTTACCGCCTAGCGTTTTCGCGTCCGTGCGAACGCTCGCTTAGTGTTATACACATGACAATGAAGACGTTTTATAAATTTCACCTGTAAAGACTTATTGTGCCATCATTTTTAACAATACTTTCTTAGATCTGGATGCTTATAATATTTTTAAAATTGATGGAGTAGTCCTGTACTGAATTTGAGTTTAATAAAAATATTAAAATGTCTAATGTAAAAAAATATTAAAAAATCAAGGACTCTGGATGAAAATCCAGAGTACTTGACTTGACTCAAATCTTACGGTACTTCCAAATAAAATGCTGCAAATGTATTATTTAATTGTACATTTAATAATTAAGAGAATAAGATTGCCCAATTCTCTTGTGTAAAACTCGTCTGAGAGCAACTTTTAATGAGGCGAAAATGTACCTCATCAGTAATTAATTAAATTATTCCAGACACTGCGAAAACACTTGAATCAGTCTACGTGTTTACCGAATTCATTTCGGACAGAACTAAATTTATAATGCCCACTTCAACAGAAACCCTTGATGTATTTTAATAGGGACTTTAATAACAACCCCTTTTACAATTTCCATGTCATCGCTTCATTACCTTCGTCCTTGCATAATGGGACAAGAAATCTTTTTATGTTCCATAAACAAACGCAGGAATTGATCGTAAACTCTTTTGGCTACATTTGCATAGGACTGTAAAGCCCACGCCATAGTTTTGGCGAAGCTACCTTTACAATAGGCGTCACGTCATTTTTATGCGCCACGTAGACGCCTCCGCGTCCCTGCATCCTAATGAAGATACCCGACTAACGTCGTTAGTGATGTCTTGCCGAGGTTGCTAGGAGAATGGAGTGTCATTCACGTTGTTGTCGGTTAAAATTAGTATCGTAATGAATTAGTATGCAGGTTGTATCAGACTTCCTCCGCGCCGAGCTTGTCTGCTCGTGTCCTTTATGATTTACATAAGTCTATTTAACGTGCCAACTAACCGTTTTGTTTTTAATATCGTCACGTTTTATAACGTTATCCTGTTGAATTTTCATGATGTAAGAACAATTTATTGTAAACAGAAATACTTATTCAAACTTTAAAACATTGCATCGTTGAAAAGAAACGTAAATCATTTAAACTGTGATAAATTTAAGATTTCTAAAATAGCGTGCGTGCGAACTGAAGTGGTTTGCGATCGTGAGAAATGCATCCATTCAATTAAGAACGTTAGATTAGCTCCTTCAGTCTGAGCAGAGCGAGGTGGGCGGACTCGGACGCATGAGTTTAACGCTCCCTTGCAAATAAACACAAGCACCATTATTCAGATATTATTGCGCCTTGCATACAAGAACGACGTCAAACAAATATACAATCATAATATGTAAACTTTGTTACATTTATTAGATTACTTTATAATTCAGTAGGAATTATAATTGCAAAAATCTTAAGTATTCTATCACTTGACTTCTGTGGCGAAAACCACACCTTGTGTAATCTTCCGCTGATGCTACGGGAAATACTTTCTTTAACCTGTACTGTGCTCACTGGAGTGGACATCAATTATAATAGTAAAAACCATCAACAATTAGGTGTTGCCACTATACTTGTCAAATATTTAAATGTATTTTTATTTGATAAATGTATTCATTAGGTAATTAGGAGCCTAATAGCTTGTCTAGTTATTTTAAACTGGCACAATCACTTAAGAACTAATCGCCTATATTTGTCTTTATAATAAACTTCTGTCTGATTAGTCTTCCCAGCGATGGTAACATGTATTTATTCGGATTATTCCCAACCGTCACCACGCTCCGTCCCCATCTAGGAACAGTTTAGAATAAAGAGTTTCATCCGTCCCACCTTTTGCGACAAGGGGACGGTTGGAACTTATTTTATTTCATAACGGTCCCATCTGTCGCCTTATTGGTTATAGTGAGATTAACAGGTGGGACAGACGAAACATTTTGTTCTCAAGTGGGGACAGAGCGGTGTGACGGTTGGGAATAATCCCTTTATTGTTTGAAGGTGTAAATATGTTGCATTCCGTGGAAGCAAAATTTGAAATAACATAATAATCTATTGACGAATACAAACACAAAACAATAACTATCTAAAACTTCAATTGTTAG
>NW_013524938.1:0-746 GCF_000836215.1 Papilio polytes
GGGCGTTTTCGGCCCGCCGCACCAGATGAAGAATTATGTGTTAATTTACATTAATTATCGCTAAGTGAATTAAGTCATTATCTTATCTCGAATGAACTTATATAAAAAGATTTAATTCAAGTTATTTCAATAAGCAAGAAGAAAGGACTTCATAATTTCCTCTATTGTTTTCATACAAAGAGAAATCAAATTACTCTGCTTAGGATCTCATCTTCATTTTAATAATTCAAAATTAACTATCTAATATCATTTAAATAAGACAAAACAAACAAAATGAAATGTATTACCACAAAAGATATAATTCAGTTAAACATATGACTTTTCTGCCTTGTACTAATTACATAAGTAATATTTATAAAACGTAAGTCTAGTGACTAAACTATCGCACAATTGTTGCGCGATTGTCGGTTGTTTCGCATCTAATTCATAGTTGCATAACTATAATCGTGTAGCGCACCTCCATATAAGGTCATAGGAATCAAAGCGAGACTATACAGTTGTGCTATAGTTTATTTACCGTTGTGCGCTCTAATACAACTAACTGTACTATAAATAATACTATAAATATACCAGCTCACTATACGTCCTCACCGAGGGGCTCGAGGTCAAACCAAAGTTGGTGACTAGGCCATAGTCAACCACGCTGCACTGTGGGTTGGTTGACTTCACACAAATCTTTGAATTTCTTCGTCGATATGTGTATATTAGAGGAAGTTTGAGAGTAGCCCCAGTGGTTGAGAAAATAA
>NW_013524939.1:0-1163 GCF_000836215.1 Papilio polytes
TGATAATTTATCCCTTTCTATTCAAAACAATTCGCCATAACTATCTGAAAATTCAATTAACCAGATTAAATAGTCATAGCGTACTGTTCGCTTTAACAACTACTAAAATAATGGATTCAGACAAGTCGATGACAGTCGATAATCGGATCGGTTTCATATAAATTGGATTAGTGAAATTCAAGAGCTAAATGAATAAAGTTTTCCTCTGAAATGTTTGGGGAACCACGATTTCGCTTCATACGTTCGTACGTATTCATACTTTTAGAATAGCGCCATCTATGTAATTTAACATAAAATAGCAACACTTAACCAGACATTTATTTTTATTCTTTGATTAGATCTAATAATGAATTAATTTAAGAATGCCTTAGATAAGGCATTAATTATATTTAATTATTAAGAAGAGACAATTAATAAGAGATCTTATTAATTTAATCAAGAGCGTCGGTGGCTCAGTGGTTTGAATACTTGACTTGTATTCTACAGGTCTTGGGTTCGAATCCCGCCGTGTACCAATGTGATTTTCGATTTTTCGAATTTTCATATGTACATAATTTACCCGACGTTCTTACGGTGAAGGAAAACATCGTGATGCAACCTGCACATATCGGCGAAGAAATTCAAAGCTATGTGTGAAGTCAACCAACCCGCACTTGGCCAGCGTGGTTGACTATGGCCTAGTCACCCCTTAATAGGGTAGGCTCCGAGCCCCTCGGTGGGGACGTATAGTGAGCTGGTGATGATGATGATGATGATTAATTTAAAAAAAAATGTAATTAGGGAATTGTTTAAAAAGTACTCGATTATTTTCTAAATGCAATTACTTCATTGTTTGATTAAATTGAATTCAGTTAGGATCCACAGACTATCGACAGTGTAAGAATGGACTAGCTGATTGAATTTGCAGTGAATTTACAGCAATTCACTGAAGTCTGTATACAAAGCTATTCCTTTCTATCATAATAAACTTCTAGAAAATGAATTTACTAAAACAATTTTATAAAGTTACAACTCCTGCACACTCTAACATGTTTATTAGTCTATGACGCCAAGGTTTGAACATTTATTTTGTTTTTCAAACCATTTATTTTGTTACTTACGTCATATGTTTTTTACATTAAGCGAGCGTTCGCACGGACGCGAAAACGCTAGGCGGTAACTAT
>NW_013524940.1:0-582 GCF_000836215.1 Papilio polytes
ATCACGCTATTAAACTTAGGAAGTAAATAATTTGGAAAAAAACCGTCATGCGGGCAAGACGCAAACACTACTGACAAAGCAAGGTTGCCATGGTAACGGTAATTGTTATCAAATGTCAAAAGCCTTCGTTGTCATTTGTTCATTTGAATTTTGTTATTGGCAGTTGAGAATTTCATACACGTTAACAATAAAATATAGGTTTTATAATTTAATGCGGATAAAGAGGCTTTGGAACAGCTAGTATTCAATAAATCGGCCGACTGGATATCCTGCGAGTTATCAGCAAAGGGAGCCAACAAAGTAACGCTTCAATATTTCAAGACGAATTTCATTTATATATGGCGATGATAATCGCTCATAATACAAATTAGATATATGAATTCTTAAATTTTAAATGACATCTATAACTACAATTACAATAACTTTTTTATGAAACTTCACAAGTATTGTAGCGAGTTAGTTGCGTTGACGTTTGACGTTGCGACGGTGCGACGTTAGGGGTAGTCAATTATAAATTGATTAGAGGCTATCAATATAAGAAAGGAGCGGGGTATGGCCGTTACCTGGCGCTGGGAGAGCTCG
>NW_013524941.1:0-1365 GCF_000836215.1 Papilio polytes
CTGCAGGGCTCCGACAGCCGTGCCCGCTTTTGAACTGTTGAATAAAATACAAAACAATGATTAAGTAAAATTTTACAAGAAACCCAGTATCAGGCTCGCTACAATCTGAAATTAAGCTGACTAAGACATTTGATATTCAGCATTCATAACTAGAATAAACAATCATTTTAAAATGCTTTATTTCACAAATGAGGTGAGTTAGAGTATCGACAGCGATTGTTTCACAGTGCAGTTCCCCCGGTCGGTGGCGGGGGCTGGTGGGGGGCGCCACTCATTGTGTTCCGAGCAATTAGAAAGCGCGGCGTTTTCAGTCGCTTGTGAGAATTTAATGGCCCAACTTATTGTTGTTTCAGCCTCGTCCCCCTCCCACCGCACGCCCCCCTCGCTCCGCCGCACGTGTGCCACGAGTTTATGAAATGAAGCCGAAACACTTGTAGTCTCCAGCTGGCAACCCTCGCCGCAGCAGGGGGGTCGATGGTCTACAACTGGCCACTTCTGACTGTGGCTTCTGGACACAAAGTCCACAACGAGAGCAATAGCTAGCCTCCAGTGCAGAGTTTGTATTGTATTGTTTTCAAACGTTTAAAGAAAATCCTCGAAGGCAAAGAAGTATGTATTGGTTTGCCCGATATGCTGAGGTTATTCAATTTAAAAGGTGTCCTATAATATTGGAGGAGTTTATAACAAGTGAATCAAAACAAAGAATAAGTGCGGTAATTTAAAATGATTTTTCATATTCTGAAAAGGCTTCATACAACTGCAAATGTAAATGTAAATCATTAACATAATAATGACAATAACAGAGAGCCATATAATGTGCTGTCAGCGACGTGGACGAGGTTGCATTGTGTGTCGGCATAGCGGTGTCGGCATAGTGTTGTGTCGGCATGGCGGTGTCGGTGCATGAGTTATGCCACAGAGCTGTTTGCCGGACATTGTGGGCGCGGAAATTATAGCTCGATTAAACAATTACACTGCCGTTTGCTGATGACATGACATGATGCAACGAACCCAAACTTTACAGCACTATCTTTTATTTCTTACCATCTAACGACTACTCTCTATAACGTCATTTTCTGAGCTCTTTCAATTTCGTTATATAGAGTAGTTAAGTACAAATAAGTGTGCAAACAAACAAACATGTCCGATGCATCAGTAGGATGTTGTTAACAATCTACACAACAATGACCCCATATAGAGTCCATTCAGTGAGTGAACACTAGAAAAAAACAAATGTATGTTTATTTGATTATTAAAAAGCGGCCATGTTGGGAGCGGTGCACAATTATATTAATATAAACATAATACAAAGCGGGCAGATGTGCTGCCATACAAATATAACACAAAATCTTGCGTCTCGCTCAC
>NW_013524942.1:0-886 GCF_000836215.1 Papilio polytes
TACCTAAATTGACCTTTGTAAATAAATGTAAAGTTTGCAATTCACTTGGAAATTTGTTAGGGGTGGGTGGTATAAAATCAAAGATATTCAAAAAATTATATATAGAGTAGGCATAGTTGACACTTCACTTGAAACGTTTTTCACATAAATCATTAACGCTTTCTATTGATAGATCCCCAAAACAACGCCGCAATGTAATTATCATCACCAGCTCACTATACGTCCCCACCGAGGGGCTCGGAGCCTACCCTAAAGTTAGGGTGACTAGGCCATACTCAACCACGCTGGCCAAGTGCGGGTTGGTTGACTTCACACATATCTTTGAATTTCTTCGCCGATATGTGCAGGTTGCATCACGATGTTTTCCTTCACCGTAAGAACGTCGGGTAAATTATGTACATATGAATATTCGAAAAAACGAAAATCACATTGGTACATGGCGGGATTCGAACCCAAGACCTGTAGATTACAAGTCAAGTGTTCAAACCACTGAGCCACCGACGCGCTCGAATGTAATTAACTATATTTAAATTAATTGCCAGTGGGTGTACTAAAACATATTTATATGTTTATATAATTTTGTGACATTGTTTATTTTATAATAAAAGATGGAGCTTATAATTTTGCAAAATGTTTTATCAGATGCCAATACAAGGTCACGAGGCGGCATACTAAATTTGACAACTGATACAGATAACAGACAAAGGTACTATACCTTTCAGAGATAGTACTGATTAAAACATGTCTAGACTATATTTCTTAAATGTCTTTGTTTAAAATCAAAGGAAAAATAGTTAGTCTGTAGGATTACAACTAACTATTCAAATTGTAGGCTACGGAGGCACGAGCCGCGAGCCGCTACTGGTTAATAGAAATCTAATAAATA
>NW_013524943.1:0-311 GCF_000836215.1 Papilio polytes
GCCAGCGACTCTTCTAGAGTCTTCTGCGCTTCTTCTGTCAAAGAGCGGTACACTGATTTTTTTATAAATTGGTTTTGCAATCATGGAAAAGAGAGATGACCGAATGATTTACATCGGAGCAGAAAATGTGACGATGTTAGTAACATAATATGAAAAGCGAGAAGGACTGGCAAGGTATAATTGGCCGGAATTAAGTAGTTTCTTTAAAGGTATTTGTCATTGCAAAATCTTACTTTTATATTTGTAAGTCTTGCTCTTGACGCAGAGTACGGCGACGACCATGATGATGACGACGAGGGAGGCGGCGGCGA
>NW_013524943.1:476-1384 GCF_000836215.1 Papilio polytes
GCGCGTGTCGTCTGCACAAGCACATGGCACCCGTGTCATTGAAACACAACACAACACATATTGTACAAATATATAATATTGACTATATTATATGTTAGAAATAAATAAAACATTATAAACGTGTTTAAATACTATATGTACTGTTGTAATTTATGTGTCAGTAATATTAATTGTAGGATTAAATATCTTTTCAGTCGCAAGTAAAGATTTGGCGTTGTTTTAGTGATTTGTAAATTGTACACATTAGGGTAGACATAAAACTTACATGCTTGCCATGTTTCCTTCGCTGCATTGAAAAATAAAATATATCGTTTTAAAATATAATACAATACCAAAATATATAAACATATAAATATAGTTAAATAATTTATAAAATAAAATAATAGACGGGAAACATATTAAAAGATGGTGCAGGTAGTTAAGTTCAAGTGTGTTTGGGGGCGGCACTATACCTTTCTTGCGCGCCTCGATGTAGTAGCCGAGCAGCGGGCCGCGGCCGGAGGCGGCGTTGTCCCAGCGCAGGTGCAGCGCGGCGGGGTCGGGGCGCAGGCGCAGCGCGCGCGGCGGCGCGGGCGAGCCCGCCTGCGGACCGGTGCGCACGCGCGCCTCCGCCGCGCCGCCCGCGCCCACCGTCACCGCGCGCACGCAGAACCGGTACTCCACCTCCTCCTCCAGCCCGCCCACCGCCAGCCGCTCCTCCGTCACTTTCTGTTTCACTTGTTTGCTGAATCCTGTGTTATAATCAAAGATTAATAAACTACTATCGATTTAAAAGACAAATTTATATTGCAAGAGATTGATGCAAAATGTCTCACTCTCGTCCTGCTCGATGGTCTCGTATGTAACGAGGTATGACTGTATGGGGCCGTTGCGTCGCCGCGGCGGCAGCCAGGCCACCACGAGGCTGT
>NW_013524944.1:0-1283 GCF_000836215.1 Papilio polytes
GATTTTCGCTACTCATCAATAGATGACGTCGCGACAATATGATGGAAATATCGGATTATGTAACCTCCCACAGTGACGTCATTAAGCTATCTGAACCTCTATCAGCCAGTATTGGGACAGGCTCTTAACCTTCTTTAAATCAGTTCATAAGAACAACAAATAATAAATGCAGATTGGATAAAATGGCGCCAGGTTACCGGTGTGACTTGTGATCCAAGAATGCCTCTCAAGCTTAAGGGACAGATCTACAAGTCCATCATAAGACCTGTCGTATTGTATGGATCTGAATGTTGGGCCACCAAATTTGAGGATGATAGGAGATTGCATGTGCCTGAGATGCGTATGTTAAGATAGATGTGTGTGACAAGAATGGATAAAGTTAAGAATGTGTTTAGAGGAAGTTTGAAAGTAGCGCCAGTGGTGGAGAAATTGAGAAGCAAATGGTAAGCGTGGTATTGACATATGGGACGAGACGAGGGACATAAACCAGAAAGTTTTAAGAATGAATGTGGATGGCTACAAAGGTAGAGGAAGACTGAAGAAAGTATGGATTGTGTGAAAGAGGATATTCTTAAGAAAGGAGTGTATTCAGATATGGCTGATAGAGATGTATGGAGCACATACTGTGCCGACCCTCCATAAGGGATAAGGGCAAATGGATGATGATTAAGAACAAGAGTATAAACTAGTTTCCGTTTAGCTCCAACGCATTATAAAAACTTTATTGCATTGTTTTCATTTCGTAAAACATTTATTTACAAATGTCTAAACGAAAGTCTGCCATTGACTAATTACCGTTGCTTCACAATCTTGATTGTTTATTATTGGCTTGTAGTTTTTATCCTTCGAGCTTGACAGGGTTGTTTAATTTTTAGATACTATAGTTTGTCTAAATAAGATAGATTAGTTTGATAAATGACGCATATGAAGTATCAAGCAATTTGTATGAAGGCAAATGCCGTACTTAGACAGGTATCGTAGTGACGAAACAAACACGCAGCTAACAATTATGAACTATCGATATTCGGTTTAAATAATTATCGAACTCAACTAAAATTATTATGTTCTTATTAACTAATTTAGAGGATAATTCTAGCATTGATTATAGTGTAGGGAATTTGGCGATGACAGAAATAATAGCGAAATCCAATTCGATTACGTACGGCTGTAGTAATAATAAACATTTATTCACTCTCATTATTTGTTATGGTCATTATTAATTTGAGAAAACCGTGTGTTTTTTTTAATTCAAGAGTTATAACTATAAATCTATCGATTCCAAC
>NW_013524945.1:0-1042 GCF_000836215.1 Papilio polytes
CGCCGGCGATGCGTCGGCGCGGCGCAGCTTGCGCGCGGCGATCTGCGCCGGCAAACTGCGCCGGCAAACTGCGCCGCGACCGAAGCGTTCACTATTTCATATTCACGAAATAATTGATAAGTGCTTTGATTAGTTTAACAACGTACGACGAGATCTACAACAAACAATATCACCGAGTACACAAACAATTGAGAGGAGACGACGCGGACATTGTACTAGGCGGCGACGACACGCCATCTGCATGCTATATCTCGTATTAACAACATATAACGATATTTTATGTTAACATTACTGTGGAAATTATGTTTGAACATGATTTATTTTAATATTAATTTAGCGGACGAGGACGATTTGGTTACTTCGGAGTAACATATCGAAATTGTGCAATAAATGCATTTTCCCTTGTCTGCGAACATAGTTGGTGGTGCGCCGCTCGGCTGCCGCTCGGCCGCCGCTCGGCCGCCGCGCTCTGCGGAACCTAAGTATCGTACATATACGTAATCGTAAAATTAAATAAAATATAATATCAAAAAAGCGTAAATAAGCACTCATTATGTACAAAAGCCGAGAGCTCGCGGCTCTCCCCCGTGTATAAATAAAAAGCAGCGCTCCGCGCTCGCATTCCTTTCTATCTAAATAATCCATTAAATAAATCGTAACAACGGTTACTAAATAAAAATTAAAATTTCTAGCAAATTGACGCAGTTATAGACTAAAAAAAAATACCACAACGGTAACGCGGCCATCGCGCACCAAAAAAAACAATAAATATAAAATAAAAATCTTAAGCAATCTTAAATACCCTGTTGATTTTATCTTTTTAACTTATTTTTTCCTTTTTCAAGTGACGTAACTTAAAGCAAGACAAGCGGAGATCGCGCGGCCTCACTGCGACGGCACGCCGGCACTGCGCAGCGCGCTGTTTACTGTGCACTTGTACCGGTAAAGTGTGTCTCGCGCCGGCTGCGTGCTGCACGCAAATGACCATAAGTACACTGTCCTCAGTAAACGAGATAAAACATTTAGCGAATGCAACAGCCGG
>NW_013524946.1:0-647 GCF_000836215.1 Papilio polytes
TTGCTGTAATAAGGACTCGGCCTTTTGCAAACGAGTTTCTAATTCCATCGCAACTAATTCACTAAACGATCTTTCTATAGAATCTACATATTTAATAAATAGTGTTAATTTACCCCGAACAATTCCCCTTTTTTGTTTAATTCCCTAACGATGTCATCGCTATTTTTAGCCATTTTCAATTTATGTTATAATAGACAGCGGCAAATGCTTACAGCGAACTTTAACTTTATTTATAATGAGGGCAACTCGATAATGACGCTACTTATTATAAACTATATTTCTTTACGATTACATGATAACACATAATTGTTAGCTTTTTAACTGTTTTGATGTATTCTGTACTCTTGAAAGTTATTTAGTCTGTGCTATAAATCAATGTCATTGGTCATAGTTTGAAATAACGATATAACTTTGTAATGGTGATCCAAAGCGTTTTTTAAAATATTTATGTCATGGTTTTAAAATGTTCTTGTTATGTTAATAATCGGATAGTTGTCGGATGTCAAAAATAAGGGTGTTGCATTAGCTCGACGACACGACGGCAATGTTGGTAAGGTTATTGTAATATTTAAATGTATATCCACATTAAAGAATACTAAGGTTAATGGTAAACTGTTATTTATTAAAATCACATTTTTAGATCAGCG
>NW_013524946.1:692-883 GCF_000836215.1 Papilio polytes
AAACAAACTAAGTTACATATTCTGATAAATAACTAGGCTTAATAATTTTTCTTCCATATCTAGTAACCCTCTCTTCTCCTTCCCTTTCCAATACAACATTAGTATCTTGCTCAGTTTTATTATTATTACAAACATTAACATTATTTTCCATTTCACATTCACTTTCTCTTTTTTGTTGCATTTTCTCTTGA
>NW_013524947.1:0-1025 GCF_000836215.1 Papilio polytes
GCATAGTGCATAGCGCATATCGCGTATCGCTTATCGAAAACTCGAAACTTGAAACTCGAAACTCGAAAATTGCATATCGAAAATCGCATATCGCGTTATGCACATAGCGCATAGCGCATAGTGCATAGCACATAGCGCATATTGCGTATCGCTTATCGAAAACTCGAAACTCGAAACTCGAAAATCGCATATCGCGTTATGCACATAGCGCATAGCGCATAGTGCATAGCGCATAGCGCATATCGCGTAACGCTTATCGAAAACTCGAAAATTGCATATCGCGTTATGCAAATAGCGCATAGCGCATATCGCATAGTGCATAGCGCATAGCGCATAACGCATATCGCTTATCAAAAACTCTAAAGTCGAAAATCGAAAATCGCATATCGCGTTATGCAATAAGTGCATAGCGCATAGCGCATATCGCATAGTGCATAGCGCATAGTGCATAGCGCATAGCGCATAACGCATAACGCGTATCGCTTATCGAAAACTAGAAAATCGAAAATCGCATATCGCGTTATGCACATAGCGCATAGCGCATAGTGCATAACGCAAAGCGCATAGCGCATATCGCATAGTGCATAGCGCATAGCGCATAGCGCATAGCGCATAGCGCATAACGCATATCGCTTATCGAAAACTCGAAAGTCGGAACGAAAATCGCATATCGCGTTATGCAATTAGCGCATAGCGCATATCGCATAGTGCATAGCGCAAAGCGCATATCGCTTATCAAAAACTCGAAAGTCGAAAATCGAAAATCGCATATCGCGTTATGCAATTAGCGCATAGCGCATATCGCATAGTGCATAGCGCATAGTGCATAGCGCATAGCGCATAACGCATATCGCTTATCGAAAAATCGAAAGTCGGAACTCGAAAATCGCATATCGCGTTATGCAATTAGCGCATAGCGCATATCGCATAGCGCGTAGTGCATAGCGCATAGCGCATATCGCGTAACGCTTGTCGAAAACTCGAAACTCGAAAATCGAAAATCGCATATCGCGTTATGCGCATGG
>NW_013524947.1:1047-1523 GCF_000836215.1 Papilio polytes
CGCATAGTGCATAGCGCATAGCGCATAGCGCATAGCGCATAGCGCATAGCGCATAACGCGTATCGCTTATCGAAAACTCTAAACTCGAAAATCGCATATCGTATTATGCACATAGCGCATAGCGCATAGTGCATTACGCATAGCGCACAGTGCATAGCGCATAGCGCATAGCGCATAACGCGTATCGCTTATCGAAAACTCGCTTATCGAAAACTCGAAACTCGAAAATCGAAAATCGCATATCGCGTTATGCACATAGCGCATAGCGCAAAGTGCATAGCGCATAGCGCATAGCGCAAAGTGCATATTGCATAGTGCATAGCGCATAGCGCATAGCCCATAGCGCATAACGCGTATCGCTTATCGAAAACTCTAAACTCGAAAATCGCATATCGCGTTATGCAAATAGCGCATAGCGCATATCGCATAGTGCATAGTGCATAGCGCATAGCGCATAGCGCATAACGCATAGCGCA
>NW_013524948.1:0-1373 GCF_000836215.1 Papilio polytes
AAAAGTGGGTAACCTATGTGTTCTTCCAGACTATCCTCTACGTCTATACCAAATTTCATCGAAATCCGTTCAGCTGTTAGGCTACAAACTCCTAAAAACATCCATCCATCTAAACGATTACTTTGCAAAATCATACTATTCCGAAATAAAGAGGATAAAGGTATAAAAGACTAACTGGAACACAGATGTCTTCATATTCTTAGCGAGGTAATAGAGGAAGAGCCAGTCAGCGAACTGGCAGCCGTTGACGACGTGCAGCACGTTGTGCGCGTCGAACTTGCCCGCGGAGACTTGCCGGAACACCATCTGGTTGAACTTCAGAGAACGTCGGTACATGAAGAACGATATCACACGCCAGATTACAGCTGTAAAGAAACATGGAACGTTTGTTGGATTACTATATGCAATAAAATGTGTAAATAGCCTAATATCTAAATTCATTATCTCCCCTCGCTCCGGGTTTTCTTCCTCCAAATAACTCTATCCTTCATCTCAGTCACCACCTCCTTCTTTATGTCACTTTTCACGCAATCCATCTCTTTCTAGGTCTACCTCTACCGGTGTACCTCCACATACAACTAACATTCTCTTGTTATATGCGATTCATCCCTATAACATGCTCTGATATTTAAATTATAAGGATTACAAAATGAATATTTAAAAATAAAGAACGAAGTTTTTAAAACGATAGAAGAACGTTGTAACATTCTAACTTACCGAGTAAAGAAGCGATGAACAGAAAGAGGAACCAGAACCAGAGAATGGTGTAAATCTTCTCGTGGATGATGTTGAGCGCCATAACGCAGAGCGCGTCGTGTTGCTGGATGGACCCACTCGGACCATACTTGTGGAACAGGCACTTCGTCACCTGTTTTTTTTAAATGTTGAATGGAATGACTTGTTCCTTGTTTATATATTTAATTTCGCCCGCGATTCCGTCCGCGTAGATAAAAAAAACAAAAGTGAATAGCCTATGTGTTCTTCCTGATTATCCTCTACATCTATACCAAATTTCATCGAAATCCGTTCAGCCGTTTAGACTACGAACTCTAACAAACATCCATCCATCTAAACTTTCGCATTTATAATATGAGTAAGTTTTTCCCACTCAATTATATCACTTCCAACAATTTAACTGCTGTATCTGACGTGCGGAGGACGCAAAGGCGCAAAAAGGTTTGTATTTTTTGTTCAAATGTATTTATTATGTTGCAATGTTTCTGAACTGCTCAAATGTATTACTATTACAACTATTACTATGATATAGATATAAAAACCATCCATGTACTATAAACATCATCCACTTGCCCTTACCCCTTACGGAGGGTCGGCACAGTATGTGCTGCTCTTCCATACATCTCTATAAGCCGTCA
>NW_013524949.1:0-1495 GCF_000836215.1 Papilio polytes
TTTAACTTTAACGGTAACCGGCGATATGGTGCAACTCACCCTAAGTGTTCTTCCAGACTATGTGTCAAATTTGTCGAGAGCCAAACATCTGAACTTTCGTATTTATAAGTAATATTTTATTATTAAATCGTACTGGCGAAAGATAGATGGCGCTTTTATAAAGCAACAAAATCTAATACGAATGTTTAAATGCTTGTTTCTATGTATGTCTAAAGTATAGTAGAACATAGTCTAGAAGATCGCATACAAAGAGCGGCGCACACAATGACTAAAATCGCACAACTATTTAGTCGCGCTTTGATTACCTAGAGCTTAAAGGAGGTGCACACAACTCAATGTTTAGTTGTACAACTAAACAGTACAATTTGCGAAACAATTGCCAATCGCACAACAGTTGTTCTATAATTTAGTTAAAGGTGTCGCCCTAAGTCTTTCCTACATCCAAGAATCTCAACAAATTCAATTTAATTCCAGTTCGCAACATAACTAGTATAGATGCGACCACCAGCTGTCTGCCAGCTCGTCGCTGGTGCACGATATCCTCACAAGAGCATACAAAGTGTGCGTGGGTTCGAACTGCCGCGTATACACTCGGCATTGAACCCGCCGTCTCCTGCCAACAGAGGACCAACACATTCGAATGTTTGCAAGACATTAAAGATGAACGAGCTGATTTTATCGCGACACCTTCTAATTATGGATATATTTCTAGACAGTAAGTATTTATGATTAAAAAAACACATTTGCATAGAAATTTAAAGATATATGTGAAGTCCAGTAACAAAAATTGCTTTCGCCCGCGACTACGTCCGCGTGGAATTAAAAAAAACAAAAGTGGCTAGCCTGTTCTTCCAGACTATCTTCTACATCTATACCTTTCATCGAAATCATATTATAAATGTGAAAGTTTAGATGGATGTTTGTTAGTTTGTAGTCTAAACTGCTGGACGGATCTCGATGTTTGTCATAGATTTAGAGGATAGTCTGGAACACACAGGATACATACTTTTACTATGTTTTAATAATAAATATATCTTAAACTGAGAGCTTTCGATTTCAGTTCTCATGAGACAGTATGACTTGAACCCCAGGTCAAAGCTTCAAGGCTTTTAATTTTAAACCAATTCACAGTATATTACGAAGACCCTCAAAAATCGGTACATAATTAACTTTCAGAAACTACCAACTGTCAGCTCTGAAGTTAATTCAGAACACGCGATCAAACCCGGCCGCGTTCTCCCGCGTCGTCGCACTCATAAAGGACTCATCGCAGGATATCACACGCTTTGAAAACCTGAGGAGTAAAAAGGCTTGCTTCCCGGAGTTTGGAGGAATTGGTAAGTTAACATTTATAGGCTGATCTAGAAAGACCAATCTATTGTACTAAAATCTTAGTACAATTATACTGAGATTTTAGTTTAGTACATTTTAGTATAATAATCCGTAATCGTACTGTCGCGACGTCATCTATTGATGAGTAACGAAAATCATATTC
>NW_013524950.1:0-2263 GCF_000836215.1 Papilio polytes
GGCGCCGGGGGCGGCGGCGTCGGCGGCGGGCCCGTGACCTTGCCGTGACACATACGTGTCGCAATCACGTCGTATCTCTCGGACTAGAGAGAAGTACTATACTGCCGTGTTTATTTACCAACTCGCCCAACTGCCCAGCGCTAATCACCAATCAATCTCAACGTAGTAAACCATATGGTAAAATTTATTTGTATCTTCTCTAGTCATCTGCAGAATTACATATATTTCTGCAGTCTTCAAATTATGATATCCAATCAAT
This sequence comes from Papilio polytes, assembly GCF_000836215.1. Taxonomy (NCBI): domain Eukaryota; kingdom Metazoa; phylum Arthropoda; class Insecta; order Lepidoptera; family Papilionidae; genus Papilio; species Papilio polytes. The sequence continues at coordinate 260 of NW_013524950.1, forward strand.
TTCAGACCAAATCCGATGAGATCGTTATCCCAGACTTGCCCGATTAAACTTAAAGTGAGGAGGTGACGAACAGACCTGTTAGTATGTATTAATAAAATCTTTAAAAACTATTATCTAGCCTTTAAAAAAAATTGTAACCTTAATGTATTAATAATTGGTATTATTTTTAATGTCTGTCTAGGTGAAGTCACCCTACCTGTGTGTCAATCCTAATGTGTAAAGGGGCTAGCTGAAAACCAGCGCAGTAACGGCCTGCGCCGTCCCTGCATTAGCTGAGCTTGCCACATTTCTCATTTTTTATACTAGCTCTAAGGTTTTGTGTATTAAATATCTTATGTCGATTTTTTATTGTTGCAATAAAAATTCTATTTATTTATTTATTTATTTAATATGTTAAAGCATGTAGCAGTCGTTTGTCAGGATCATCAGACAATGACTACGTGACAGTGACGAGCGATGACAGCGATGTCCGGGTTGCAGTTGCATGAAACTCTCCATATATGAACCTACTCGTACAATACTCAAACCGCGATATCAAACTACACTACATACAAAAATATATAATGCAGCGTGCTGCGCGGTTTACATTGCACTTTGTGTGCAGCTAGCGCGTGTGCGGGTAGCGGCTAACGTGACGACAGATGGAACTAACGCGAGCCGTGTACTGCGGCAACATCACGTAAACAGAGTTTTTAACCGACTTCAAAAAAGAGTATTGTCTCAATTAGCCCATATATTTTTTTTAAGTCATAGGACATCAGGAACAACACCAGCGAAACCATTGAATGTCCTAGCCGCGAGGCGGCGGGTTTCCCCATGAGTCAGCCGCGCTCCCTCGCCTGTTAATGGGTACATTGTAATAAAACGCTGCGCATTGCTGCTTGCTGCTAGGCAGGCGGCCGGCGCAGGCGGGGAGGGGGGGACACGTGACGTCACGCCGACAGCGCCGCGGTCCCTTCCCTGCCGCTGCATGTCACTTATTTTATTATTGTTCTTTCCGAATACGTAATAACTAAATAGCTCATTCAAATTCTGTATTAGTATAATTTATATAGAAGTTCTCGATAAGATAAGATAAATTCGTTATGGTATCAAAAATTCGCCATAAAGTAAATATCTAATAGTATGAAATGTATCATCTTTAGAAATATTCATGTTATTTATCTTAACATCTCGCAATTCACTAAAAAACGTTGTTTACATTATGATTTTCATGGTCAAGTATATGATGTTTTCTAATCGATGGAGGAGACCTACATTAAGCAGTGGACAACCTCAGCTGACAATGATGACGATGAATCGCCTTCGAATATAAATGCCATTTCTTCAAAAGAATTTGGACCCCTCCCCCAAATTATACCCATATGTCAAATTTCGAGTACTTAGGCCACATTTCTACACCGAAAAAAAACTACATATAAAACATTATTGTTAATTTGTTACGAAAAGTATATACATCAACAAAATTTCAAATCAAGTCTAGTATTTTTGGCTGTGCCTTGAATAATCAGTCAAAGAGTTAATTATTTAGATTCATACTAGATTTCGCCCGCGACTCGTCCGCGAGGAAATTAGAAAAACCTTGGACACCGAGACGTTGGACTTTCATCGAGATCCGCTCAGCAGTTTAGGTTATACTCGTACACTCTAACAAACAAACATTCACCCAAGTAAAGTTTCAGATTTACAATATTAGTTAGAAATAAGATAGTTAATATAATGACATCCTTGTAGTTATTCGTTACAAGACGTTTACGTCGAATTATTATTTAAACCTAATTTGTTGTCAAAGCTCAAGTACAGATCAGCTTTCATGAAATAATTGAGTTCATGAAGAGCTTTCCCCGACCGCATACGAGCAGGTTGCAGTGCCGTACAAGGCAGTCACTTACATTTGTCAACTCCACTCGGCGGTAGGCGTGAGTCGTTACGTCATTTTCGAGAAACGTAACGTAACTAGTGATTTGTTCGGCGTCACATGTTTCAAAACTAGTGATTTTTGTA
>NW_013524950.1:5001-9936 GCF_000836215.1 Papilio polytes
GACTCGCTGTCTGTAAACTTGTCGGCTATGTGGTCTGCAAGCTTGTCTGTGACAGACGGAGCCCGCGGCGTGTCCACGAATTCGTCGCGCTCCATATCGAGGAAGTTCTGTGTCGCAGCTCGTGCAGTTCCGTGCTGATGACTTGGTGATTCGCTGAATTCATCTCGCTTACCCTCGCGTTCTAGATGTTCAAAATCGTCAGTGGAGTCCTGGTCGCGTTTAAGAGCCTGAGACGGCGCCGCCTCGTTCGCAGGAACGGCGTCGCCGCTAGCAAAATCTCCGAGGAGATCTGTAGTTTCCATTTTGTATTTCGAAAATGTATTGGGTCGTGGTCTAGAGTAAAAAAACTACAATCGATAAAGGGTGCGGTAGGATCTCGAATAGGGTGTGCCGGAGGGGTCTTATCGTGCCTCCTCGTCGTGACGTACTGACGTCTGCGAGCTGCGCGCCGGCTACCGCTGCACGACGTCACTCAGCACGAGAAACGGGATTACTCATCGCAATCGCAAAACAGCCCCACCAATTTAGCGAAAGCGGAACTTCGCCGGTACTATTTAAATAAAATATATAAATAGTTACGATACTAATAAAGTACTTGTAAAAATAAGTTATCGTACAAATATTCGAGTATTGTACTGAAAACTTGCTAACACGGTCACGAAAAATCGAATTTGACCGAATTCAACAAAATATTGACTGAACAGTTTTGAACTGTTTTACCGACAGAAACAATACAAAGACAAAGTTGTTGACCAAAGACACCTCTATACAAGGATAGGCTAGAAGCCTTTGTATTTTGTGCCTAGATGATTTTTTAGCGCTTTTTGATCTGACGTACAAATTGGTAGTGGTAGTAAGAATTTAAATTAAAATCTATTAAAATAGTAGATGCACAACAAAGTAAACGATTGAAGTGTCATTTTTTGTCTTTTCTATACCTATACATCTATAAAATTTAGCTCCATAGTAAGGTGATGTTAAGGTTTAAATTAACTTAGCACAATTTACATCCAATCCATTAACAGTGGTGGGTGAAAGAATACATTTCGACAAGCATCTTTTAGTTATCGGAAAAATTGAGAACTAACAATGTCTTTTTGACAGTGACACATACCTATTAAAAGAACAGCAGCTATAGTTTGCTATAATTTAGATTAGTTTGACAATTCATTTTAAATTTAGTAGGGATGTTGTGTAAAATCAGTCATGAATCTTATCGATTTTCGATTTTTATCCTTATAGAAGTTGGAATCGATAGATTTATAGTTATAACTTACGAAATAAAATAAAAAAACACTGTTTCCTCAAATCAATAATGACCATAACATATAATGAGGATAAATAAATGTTTATTACTACTACGGCCGTACGTAATCGAATTGGATTTCGCTATTTTTTCTGTCATCGCTGAATTCTTTACACTATAGTCAATACTAGAATTGTCTTCTAAATTAGTGAATAAGTATATAATAATTTTAGTTGCGTTTGATAATTATTTCAGCCGAATATCGATAGTGCAAAATTGTTTGCTATGTGTGTTTGTTTCGTCACTACGATATCTGTCTATAAAGTATGACAATTACCTTCATACAAATTGAATTTGATACTTCATATGCGTCATTTATTAAACTAATCTATCTTATTTAGACACACCATACAAGGACATTTTAAATTTCCAGAAAAATATAACATGGGATGATATAACATGTAGTTTTATATATTGATATTAGGGTCGATATTAGGGTAGGTAAAATTATAATAATAATATACGAAGATTACTCGTAATTTTAAATGAAGAAACGCTGATTGTACTTATGTTTGAAAATATGAATTAATAGTGAATGATTTTTTGGAATTGACCCAGTAGTTTTTGAGTTATTCCGATACATATAATATTTACATTTACATACAATATTCACATTGGTATGGATGGAAGAATATCGGAAAAAGTAAGGAAATGCCAACGCCTGGTAGCCCTCGTATATACGCTACCATCAATGTCAAAAACTGCCAAGTTTTCTTCGGACTATGGACGATACATGACACTGACACTGACACTTCATAGCACTATGTAGCGTAGTTGCGCTTTAAACGTTCATATATAATCGTTTGAAGAATAGCGCTTTTTATTTCATGAGTGTTCATGAAGTTAAAGTGATAACGCATATCGCGTGTTTCTTGATATCACTTATTTTAGAAGATCTAAAGTGTAAGGATGGCGGGAGTTGCAATGCGAAGATGTGCCAGTACCCGCTCCACTGATACTGAATTAACCCAAACACATTTTGATAACGACGAAACAGTATTGAATGGAAAAATCAATCATAATAAAAATGGTTACCAAAAAACAGCAGATATAAATAATGAAGTTACTGTAAGTAAATATTTTATACTGTTTGTAAAATTATACTTTTTATTAACTGACACGCATGCGGCTTCGTTTTCTCCGCGCTGTCTTTTTTATTGGTGTTTTTGACACAGTATTAATAAAACATAACATGGCCTTCGGTGATACGAAACAAATAGAGATGTATATCAAGGCCGTTGTAATACCGCGAATGAATAAGTACACTGTCCACTTTAAGGTTTGCTTAAATGGAAAGCAATAAGTTACTCGACAACATCTCACTATTACATGTTACTTTACATAAAATTCATTTTAGATAATGTGAAGTGAGGAAGAATATATATAACTTAATTATCGTTATAAATCCTCGAAAAATGTGGGGTTCCCAAAGAATATAGTTTTTGTTTTCTAACACTGAATAGATGAAGTTGTGGGCAATGGTTAGTGGAAAATAAATAAGTAATAAACCATTTATAAATGGAACAATTCCATATTGAAATGTAGTTATTATGGACCAATGGACGAAACCATTATCTCCTGTTGTTCATACAGGTTATTGAATTATGTTTCATAAGATTCGGCTAAACATCTCTTTATTCATACTCTCACTGTATTGTTACAAAAAAGAGATGGAAACTTGTCCGCTCCACATTGCACCTCACTATTTAACAATAAATAATATAAAACAAGTAGAATAAAATTTGGCAATTTTATACCATTTCAAACCGCAAAACATAAGTTTGTTTAACTATTAAGGTTTGTCCCAGTTTCATAGAGTCCAAATGCACTGCATAGATTTTGGTGTAATTTTTGTATAATGTTCGGAGGCTGGGAGTGGATTCTATGCCAGTACTGACCCTTCCCGGTGCTATGCTGCAGAGCTGCTAGCTAGTCTCTTCAAATGGATTTGTAATGATAATATTTTGTATTTTCCATTCTCTTTAAACATAACTTTACAGTGATAGTTACAAAGCTAGGATTCAATCGTGGCATGGCAGTAATAACAAAAAAAACAACAAAAAAAATCACAAAAAGATATCAATTAAAAAAAGTTCTTGATTAAAGGGCAGAGGGTTTGCGCTGGTTTTCATCCTTGCTGTAACTGCTTTTCCATAGTTCTGGTAATTTTGTACATCTTAAGATGTGGTCCAATCTTTTCAACCAACTTCAACAAGAAGGTTCTCAATATCATTGTGTCATTTAGCAATTTCCTGATTGTGCTACAACATATTGTTATGTTTTAAAGTTATATTGACTTCAATATTACTTTCATAAATAACTCGTAAATTTACGGTTCATGAAATCATATTTACTTTAGAATACTTTATAACTTTAAAAGAATGTAAAGTCGTTAATGATGCGCGTGCCTCGCACAGCCGTCACGACGCGGCGGCGTCACGCGTGCTCGGCCGCCGCACTCGCATTCGCGCTGCCGTCTCGCCGCCGTCACGCCGCCGTCACGCCACGCGCGCCCGCAGCTTTCCAATAGGACGGAGTGCTGATGTTAGCACTCCGGCCTATTGGAAACCCCCGCACCACCCACACAGACAGAAGCAATTCTATTCACACTATTGCTGTGTACCTTTTTTTTGTAAGCCTCGGCTCTGACCTTCGTCTGTATATTTCGATAGTTTAGACTAAAGACTACTGTCTCTAAGAAAAGAAACTACTAAAAAAAACTAACTAAATACGCTCGTCTCGATTTTTCAGTTAAAATTGTTAAAATTGAGTGTATGTAACAGGCTTAACTTCGATAGCTGGTCGGTTAGAGGTCAGTTGCCGCCAAAAAGCAAACATGTACAAAAACTGCTGAAATAATAAATAATGGTCAATTTTAATTTGCATTAAAATAAATGTAATTTTGTTAAAAAATTGAAAGAAAAAACACATGAATAATTTTAAAACTTATGGCGCAGATATAGCTCACGTCCTCGCATTTTACAATTTATAATGTTGCGTATGTATAGATCACACCTGCATAATATATGTATTTTATAAGCGGCGAGCGGCAGGTCGCCTCAGCACCAGTCAGCTTACAGCGGAACGTGTATTCCTGTCTGACTGAAGTAGCGGCGTGGCTTGGTGTGGCACTATACACTGCTAAAAGCAATAAAAATAAAACTTCTTAGGGGACCTAAGAAAACCTTTTCAATCTTTCATTAAATTTAAACCTACACCATGTAATCTGTTGTCAATTGCGTGCATCGCGCGGTGCACTTTGTCCTTTGTCATCTAATGCAAGTGAGCGTTGTCTATAGCCGCCTGCGACCACCAGAAATACCTTCTTCTACGTCCTTAAAACATCCAAGTTATCGTTACAGTTTTCCCCACTGGACTTTGGTAACGCGTAGAGGAAAAACTTACAAACATAGATTTTTATATATATTTATATATATATAATATGTTTTTTCAAGCTATGGTTACCTGTTTACATCGTTGCATGACTGTTAGTTATTAATTAGCCAGCAAATAAACTTAGCTGTTTATATAATTTTATGTTATTTTCCTTAAGTCTCAACTCGTTTGGGTATCATCGGGCGCGCCGCACATTGGGCTGAATCAAGTTGCTCCATAGACAACTTTATCTG
>NW_013524951.1:0-505 GCF_000836215.1 Papilio polytes
CTAAATTATCGGACAACTGTTTAGTTTCGCTTTGATTCCTATGAGCTTATATGGAGGTGCGCACACTACTCGATTAGTTGTAAAACTAAACACTAGAATTGGCTGCGAAACAATCGACAATCGTATAACAGTTGTGCGAAAGTTTAGTCAAAGGTTTCACCCGCTCTAATTCACTAACTAATTTAATTAATTTGACGTGTTTTGACAATTTCAAATTTGTAAAGACAAATAATTTCATCGCTAACAGTGTACAGCACAAACAAGAATCACGGCAGTGGATACCCAGTTACACATAATTTTACTCCTCATATGTGAACACGTGCTGACTAGAAAATTGTGCCATTCAAACACCACACCGTTATAGCAGAATAAACAGTCACAGAATCATAGTAGCAACTGTATAGACACAGCAGGGAGTCGACAACACGGTGTTGAAAATACGGCAAAACATTTACTTTCTCACCTGGCAGTCAATATTTTCCTAATCCATTATGAACATAATCAT
>NW_013524952.1:0-639 GCF_000836215.1 Papilio polytes
TGTAAGAATGGACCGGAAGGTAATAGAACTAGTCTGTAAAAAAAAACAAACAAGTTACACATTTAATCAGTTCATCAAATTAAGTAACTGTCAAAATGTCAAATAGACTGCTGTAATTATTGGATAGTGAATAATTAGAAATCGGGAATGTTTAAAATTGCGAGGTTAGATCGTAGGCAATTTACGCTTACAGTTGAAAAAAAAGGGGGATGGTTATAGTATTAACGTAACATCCTACCGAAAAGTTTTATTTATTAAAGTACTATTTAATTGTTTTTCGAGATGCACTAATGTATAATTAGTTAACGTACAATGTGAACTTTGTGCTCAATATCGGATACCGAGACGAGCAGGTCTTCACTGGAAGGCGATAGTTGCCTATCTGTAAATAAAATAACTGTAGATCCGAATAAAAACAAAAAGAAAAGTAAGAGTATGTCAAAGAAAAACTGAACTTGAATACAAATTGAACAATTCAAACAAACTTCTAGATATTAAAAGTTAATCAAATATTTCAAATTCAGCAGACATACATTTTGGTTACAACCTCTGGTGTGCCAGAATTGAATTTTCAGGTGGAATTAGACTATCATAGAATATTAATTTCTATGCAAAATGCCAGAGTTATTTTTGAATGTT
>NW_013524952.1:722-933 GCF_000836215.1 Papilio polytes
CACATATTCTGTGGAAAAGGTTGGTTTAAATTAAAACATTATGATTTGTTATTAGTGGTTTACATTAAATTTGTTCAAAATTATAAAAAAGATATTCTCAAAAAAAAGAGAGGAAACTATGTGGGATAGATGAAGATCTACATGGATCATAAGTTGTTGCGGCTCATAATTAATGCAAATTAATAGGCGGGCGTTGGTAACACTGCCCGCC
>NW_013524952.1:1007-1209 GCF_000836215.1 Papilio polytes
GGTAAATTATACATTTTAACATTGGTAACCCCGACGTGATTACAATAGACTCAATAACAATAAACGTTAAAGTGAAAAGAAGACGCAACAATAAGGATTTTGTCCTGTTTAAAGCACGCCGGTACGACGCCATTTTCGCCGCAGCTTATGCTTAACAGGAAAGTGCCCAATCATTCTTTATTTATCCCTTTCTGTATTTTTC
>NW_013524952.1:1261-1412 GCF_000836215.1 Papilio polytes
TGGTGACCAATCTTCAAAATCGCCTTCAGAAGGAGATTTAATTGCTAAAAGAAGTTCCATAAAAGGCCGTATAACGAAATATAGAAATTTTATTAAATACCTTCGATGACTTTTCATCCATTAGTCGAACTGATTATTACATGATTAATGA
>NW_013524953.1:0-1341 GCF_000836215.1 Papilio polytes
GGCGAGCCGGCCCATTCGTACTAAGATGTTAAAGCGGGCACCACCACTGTTACCACTGTTACCACTTGTCTTAATCCGCTGTGACCCAAGTGGCTCTGAGTTCAACCCTTACGTCCGGTAAAAAGCGAAACAACTTACGGCCCTTAGTATCATCCGTCCATCTTTTCTGCCATTCAAAGATGAGGTGGATTGTGTTTCTCGTTTCACCTAAGTTCGGGCATTTATAGTAACACTAAGTGTTGAATGACTGTATTTACAACATGGGCATACCATCATCATGCTCTTCCTCCATTCCTGTTGCTCAAGTTTATCACTCATTTGGAAATATTAAAATGTATATAAAATCCTGATACAAATAGCATAATACAAAGCGTTCAAAGAGCATACAAACAAAGACTAGTATATATATGTATTATCTATGACAAAGACAAAGAGCATATAAGTAAGAGTCGGGACTTAGAACAAAGAATAAGTTCGGTCTGACACCTGCCAAACTGACTTCTCGTGGAAAAAGTTACCAGGATAAAAATATTTAATTTCAATTTTTCCGACACAATGAAAAAACATGTGCACTAACAATAATCATGATACGAATGTGAATGTGAGTGAATGATGAAGTGATATTACGTAATAAGGAAATTACTGTGTGTACTCAGTAATGTATCAAAAACTAATTATCTGATAATTTTAAAACTGTAATGGCTAATTGTAACTGTAGTGACTATTATTCTGTAGATGAGCGCTAAGTAAGACTATTTATATTATGTTAAGACTGTTCCTTCCCTAACTATCTCAAGAGAGTGCATTGCTAAATGTTTGCTACAAAGATTCTTTAACTATAGAGCCTTTTAACCGACAAACGAAGTCTGGGGCACTTCCTAGTTACATTGTAAAGTACAAGTACTTCCTTTACAATTTGCGTTTTCGTTTTCAAAAGGAAAGAATTTCCCTTTAATGCAGACATATTACCTTGCTGGTAACCCTAAATGCTCAGAGACGCCACCATGTCAATGTCAAAAAGGTGCCACTAGCCTTGTGGGACTATATACTATTTGTATCAGGATTTTATATACATTTTAATATTTTGAAATGAGTGATAAACTTGGGCAACAGTAACGGAGGAAAAGCATGATGATGGTATGCTCATGTTCTAAACATTCAACACATAGATATACTGTGAAAGTCCGAACTTCGGTGATATATTTACCAGTAGCTGTCGCACGCGACTCCGTGTACGTGAAATAAAACGAATTACTATCATATGTGTTTTTCCAGTCTATGCCAAATGTCAGTGAGTTCCGTTGAGACACATAAAGACTGTAGAGACACATATTTACAAAC
>NW_013524954.1:0-1280 GCF_000836215.1 Papilio polytes
CTTTTCTAAAAAGGGATTTGTGGTATCTTATTTTCCTTTATCGAGCCCTTCCTCGTTTTTTATCTACTTTTGCTTATGAAAATATATTGAAAAAATCTAATCTCCCAATTTATAACATACGCTTTATGTGAAAAAAAGTTTTTTTAAAACAATGCATTGATTCCAACAATAAATTACATTATTAGGACGTCTTGTAACTATACTATCTTTAATGTAAACAATGAATTAATATGTGTTAAATACAAATAGGTATAATCGAGAGATGTTTTGCCCTACATCCCCAACACTGATGACTAATGAAGCCGTAATGTCGAGTTCATTGGGAGGCGGCGTAACTTTGGACACACTTCCTGTTACCGGCTAAACTTACGCTTACTTACTTCCTTAGTGACATTGGATTAGTTCCGACAAGAAGTTTTGTTAACTTTCCGAGATATCAAAACGTTATTCAGACTCCGAGGAAACGTCATCTGAGGTCTGTCGATTATCTGACGGAAACTTCTATTATTTTCCTCCGCGAAGAAATAATCGCTGTATGATTACATTTCTTTTATTAAGTGGACGTAGCAAATGAGAAACCGGGTCTGTAACTTGCAAACGTAAATATGTTTTATCAGATATCTAAAACATCGTTTTCTAGTGTTGAGGTTAACATTGGCCGCTATAAACTCAAAATAAAGTAATTAGTCAATAACGATCGATAATTGTTTATTTCTTCGCCACACATTTAACAGTGGTAGAGCCCGCTTTAACATCTTCGCACGAATGGGCCGGCTCGCCCGGTGTAATACCACGACCACACAGAAAACAGGCGTGAAATGGAAGCAATTCCGCGTTTCGCCTGATGAGTGTGGTGCCGGAGGCCTAATTTTAGTCCCTTTCTCTTTCCACCCTTTTCTTAAGAGGAAAGATGGGAAGGTCAAATGGATTTAACGGTGGAGGAGATGCATAGGAAGGGGAAATGTCCTCTTAATGTGTGTCTCCTCCTCCGTCAATTAAGGGTAGGCAACGCATCTGCAATTGTGTATGTTTATGGGCAGCGATCGCTTTCCATTTTGGTGGATTCAGGTGGCCGCTTGCTCGTTTGCTACCTTATATCTTTTATAAAAAAAAAAAACATTCTCGTGTTGTCAAGAGCACCAGGTTTCTTGCAATGTATTTACAATAATCTGCAGTTTATCACGTCGTAGTTGGAGCAGATTTAATTTACTTCGTTGTTTAAAAATATGTAGGTAAATATTGTATTTTTTTTTATGATATGTCATAGGACGAAGTCTGCA
>NW_013524955.1:0-1708 GCF_000836215.1 Papilio polytes
ATCCAATCCACAATAGCCACGAAGTGGCATCTGTGACGAAATCGAGAGAAGAAGTCCGAGTAAATATCCACGTGCAGCAACTACCACGCGGTGTTAAGGAAGAAAGAAAAGGTCCGGCCGGCTGACGCAATCCATCCGTGCCAGACTCCTATTTTCTCAGCTAAGTTCCTTATCTATTTCAAATAACCTTCCCATTTGTTGTAGCCTACAACCTGTGCAATATTTCGCTACAACTTGTGGTCGATCAATTACAATTTATATTCAATCTTCTGTCGATTCACACATATCTATTTCACAAAACTTAACTCCCAAGGTCGAGCTATATTCACAATTTCAATTTCCCTTGGTTGAACTAATATATTTCCCCCTACATGTGTGTACATAGTCTATTAACAAATTCAATTCATATGTACCACGCCATCTAATGTTTCACTCAACTCCCAAGGTCGAGCTATATCTACAATTTCAATTTCCCTTGGTGAACTAATATAATTCCACGTACATGTGTGTACATAGTCTATCAACAAATTCAATTCCTATGTACCACGCCAGCTAACATTGCACTTACTTCCCAAGGTCGATCTATCTCCCTAATTGTTTACAATTTCCCTTGGTCGAACTAACGTGTATTTTTTGCATACAAATTACCACACATCTCATAATATCTGTTCTCCATATATACCACGCCAGCTAGGCTTGCATTTAATATTCTATACATATATCCCAAGGTTGATCTATCTCCATAATTGTTTACAATTTCCCTTGGTCGAACAAACGTTTATTTGCTTTCAAATTACATATTATACTCCATATACATATACCACGCCAGCTAGGCTTGCATACAATATTTCCAAACATATTTCCCAAGGTTGATCTATCTCCTAATTGTTTACAATTTCCCTTGGTCGAACTAACGTGTTAAATTTCTATCTAAAATTACCACGCAGCCTACTTATCTATCCTATTTCTATGTACCACGCTATTTAAACTTGCATTATTCCCGTGCATATTATATACCACGCATTTGGCCGACAATTTCAGCACGAGGTCGAGTACGCACATTGCGCCCACCCCGAGCCTTGCCACAGCGTGGCATTTCTACTAGTTCGCCGACGCCGATGGAGTGCCGGTAACTTGTCAGCCTGAATTACGAGGAGCATTGCGTAACTATATTCCAATTTATTTATCACTCATCTAAAATTCTTAGTTAAATTTGGTATAACGCAACAACCGCATCTACAATTTCTATCTAGTTTTATTATGTCCAAAATGGCGGATATCGATAGTTTAATCAACAAACGTACTAGTATCAGAGGTAGACTAACTAAATTCAAAAACTATCTTGCACAAGTAGGGCCTATTGTCGAGGAATCTCAATTTAATGAACTACAACTTAGGATACAAAAGGTTACCGAATTATTCCAAAATTACGATTTGCTGCAAGATAAGATCGATGAGCTTTGCCCTGATACGATCGACGATGAAATCGATGAGAGAGACGCCACAGAGTCACAATTTACTCAATTACTATCGAAAGCAAAAACAATAATCTCGCAATATTCCCAAAATAATGTCCAAGCGTCTTCAACGCAAAGCGTCTCTCAGCGGCCTCACGAAGTTAGTTTTAAATTGCCTACTATTGTTATATCCAAATTTAACGGTAACTATTCAGATTGGTTAGAGTTTAGGGATACTTACAAATCACTCA
>NW_013524956.1:0-781 GCF_000836215.1 Papilio polytes
GTATGTAATTCTGACCAATATTCTAGAAGTTATCAAAATATTAAAACTCACGGGCAATAGCGGCGCGCGGCTGAACAGAATTATGAGTGAATGATCGCAACGATGTATTAGATCTTTACTTAATTTCTTATATAATCGATTTAGATAACTCATTCTTTGTTTGAAAGCTAGTGATTATCATACTATGTTGTTTAGATTCACTAAAAATCAAGAAATAAATAAACTTTTTAATAAAAAAAACAAAACCGACTTCCAAACAAAGTAAACTAAAAACAAAACAAAATGCACTAAAAACAAAACAAAATATTCTCAAAAAAACAGTACACTAAAAAGTAACGAAATAATTACTTGAAAATAGTAAACCTACCTTATTGTAACTGTTATGTCTATATTGTACAATTAGTATGACTTTGTAGTCGGTGTCAGTCAATGTAGATTCATTACTTAATTGTTACTATACTTTCAATTGTCAATTGTTATGGTAAAAATGTGGAAACCCTTACGTAGAAATATCACTGCATACCTTGGCTGACACCGACATCAAAGTAGTAATAATTGTACAATATAGACATAACAGTTACAATAAGGTAGGTTTACTATTTTCAAGTAATTATTTCGTTACTTTTTAGTGTACTGTTTTTTTGAGAATATTTTGTTTTGTTTTTAGTGCATTTTGTTTTGTTTTTAGTTTATTTTGTTTGGAAGTCGGTTTTGTTTTTTTTATTAAAAAGTTTATTTTTAAAAAATATGACAGTCGAGCGGTAATATGAGCAATACTGGT
>NW_013524957.1:0-9865 GCF_000836215.1 Papilio polytes
AAAAAAAAAAAAAAAAAAAAAAAAAAAAAAAGATGACGTATGACAGAGTTAAGTGGAGGACAATAACTTGTTGCGCCACTACGGGAGTAGGATAAGGAGAAAGATGATGAATCTGTTTTAAACAAGTATAACAATAAAACCCTACAGTAGTAATGACACATTTATATAAAACTGTCAATACGCTAGTCACGATTATGATTGAAATGATTCATTATGACGTCACTAACCACAAATATTATTAAATTTAGTCACATTCATTTCGTAAACCCTAACTTCCTGTGATATGTGAAGATTAGATACATTCAGTTTAACGTTTTAATTATATTTACACGTAAACTTTTATAATTCTTGGTGCGTGATATTTAAATCACATCTACCAATAGTATTTTTTTTAAATCTTGTATATAAAGGCTTTGTTACTACGTATGTTTATTTTTGTTATAAGGAAAATTAAACAAAAATATGGGACCTACCTGCAAGCACTACCTTTCGAAAAAAAAGGCGATTTTTAAAATCAGTCCACCAGGGACGGAGAAAAAAACACATAAAAAAACCTACAGACGAATCGAGTACCTTCTTCTTTTGGGAAATCGGTCAAAAATATGTCATTCTCAACAAATATAAGAAGGACGAGGATAAAGAAATTATCTATTACCCGCTCAATATATTTCAAACAAAGGAATGCTAGTCTATCTAAAGTAAATTTCCTTCTACGACAAATAAACTGAAATATACCTTGGGACAAGTTACCTATCGACAATTGACTACGGCTGGGAAGTTGCCAGCTTACCAGCACTTTTATTTGTCTATTGCCAATTCAAAAAGGAATCCATCCCTGGTGATCGTAAATGTGAGAACTGACCTATATAACTGATGCCAAATGTTTTTGTGATAGAATACTCACTACTTCATAGTGGCGGTCATTGACCTAATAAATTTAATTTGCTTGTAAATATGCTTGCTCTGTCTTCGCTCAGATTAACATATAAAAGAATCTTAGTTTGATATTCAAAGTATTCAGAGTAAAAAGTTTGTAAGGACAATTTGTTGAGGCTTATTTAAACGTCCTAGTAGTTGTACTTTATACGGAACTAGCTGTTGCTCGCGACTTCGTCCACGTGTAATTAAAAAGTAATAAAATTGTATTAATCAGAGATAAATTACCTTTCTAACGGTGAATGAATTTTTAAAATCGGCCTATTAGTTTTTGAGTTATTTCTACATACAAAAATAAAAATCTTTCCTCTGTCTTAGTATATGTAGATATAATCGTAGATAAGCTTTCTCATATTTTAGGTACTTACACAAAGGTGAGTTAACAATATGTAGTTAAGATACATCGATTTCAAAACACTTTTCCAATGATAGCAAGATTTTTTAAAATGTTCCTCTTGACAATAAGCTTTTAGTTATAAGAATTTTACAAGAACATAATTACGATTTCTATCGTTTGCGTGGAACGTGACGAAATCGTTTTATCAATTTTACATATTTCTAAGGAGGAAAGGATATTTCCTTTAGTTTTAATTCTAACCACTAATAAGTAGTAAATACTTACTAACATTCATTTATTGTAAACGTGTCTTGACAAACTGTTTTCAATTTATTTTTAGTACCGTTTAGTAACACGTCAACTATCGAGGATCAGTAACGAGTTGTTTCCTGCATCTTTCAGTTGTTATTTAAAAGAGATATCTCAGCCGACGCCAACGCCCTCTTTACGCTCTAACAGATCACTTATTTTGTTATTGTTATATTCCTTTGTAGGAGATCTTCAATCGGCATTTATTAAACTTCAACCTTTTGAATCTATTCCTTTTGTTATTGTAATACTTGAGAACGATATCGTTCTAGTCTGTTCGTTGAGTGTCCTACTTTTTTAGTTAGCAATATTTCTATTTATCTATACTTTACTAATATGATAAAGCGTAAACACACACTTCTTTGTTGCCTAAGATGTCAGCAATTACAGCATATTCTTAAATCTCTTTTTTAATAAAAAGCCCTACACTTACGACACCCTTTAGGCTATATATTTTCATGCTATTAAACTTAAGGGGTAAACAAATTGGTAAAAACCTTCATGTGGGAAAGGGACCGTAGACTACAAGCTGCAAACATTAAGGAATCAAGATTGCAATGGTTGTCATTTGTGCATTTGTATTTTGACATTTGTAAATGAGAATTTTCCAAATGAAAACAACAAAACAAAGTTTTTATAATGCCATTCGGATGAAGCCGCACGGGAACAGAGAAAGAGCAAATCAAAGATGTGTGTCTTCAATCATTTAGACTCGAACCCTTAATAGGTGCATATATGAACTGACACCAAATGTACAGTAAAGTAAAGAGTATACAATAGAGAATCCCGAGGATTTCTAATTACCAGATACTGTACAATTTACCATAGACAAAAAATGTGTTACCTATAAAATATGTTTTATTAAATTTAAATAGTAGAAACATTAACGTCTTTAAAATTGAATAAACTCTGTATAACGGAGTGGAACTGGGGCTTCCCATGTCAGAAGCCTTGACATGTGACGTACGTTGCGATCTGCGATCGACTGATAGGAAACGCTACACTCGTGCAATTGCTTGCTTGATGTTATTGGCAGTTTGTTTTTTTTTCTGTCTGGCAGGATAATATTTATCGAAAATAAGTACTTTTAATGAACTTAACTGGGTAAAACCAATTAACGTAAATAGAAATGCACATTACTCTATCTTATTGGGGTTTTCCGCCTGAATGACTTACCTTCGTGTCTAAACGTACACTTATCACGGGGTAAGTAACTGCCGCACTCACTGGTCTTCTTTAAGATTTTGTATGACAAATCTTCACTAAGAGACTGCCTTAGTTACTAATTAAATACTAACTCCGAGTGACTGAGTTTTATTTTAAATTTAATTATATAAATGAATTAACGTCCGTCGCACGATGCGCAAATTACCATCGAATAATAAATGAAGCAATTGCGAATGGCGGGTCCAAATTGCATCATCGAAACCCAAGCCTTCGAGTTAATTAACCAGTGTTCAGTCGGCCGGGCAATGGTCACTGGAAGCGTGCGCACTAATAGTTATACAGGACTAGGCTATTGTGAGAAATGTTCGCAATCTCACACTCCAAATGCCTTCATAATCTACGGTTACTCCTACTTTAAACCTACATTTCAAAGTAGCTTGAAGTTATGGTCAATAGTTCTATTCTATTGTTTATTTCCTTCCGATATCTCTAGCTATTTTTGCTACCGTGCCGTGCATATTATGTTAAAACATATTTAGATGCTATGCTGGGTTTCTGAAACTTTCAGTTATGTTATCATTACCTAGGTTGTCCTGACTTTCAATGTAGTATAACTCATGTTACGTAGCTCGAAACCATATTTCATGAAATTATCTATACAATTATAATAAAGCGTAAACACACACTTCTTCATATTTTTGAATAATTCTTTATTTAATAAAAGCCCTACAGTTATGACACGCTTTAAGCTATATTTTTCCACGCCATTAAACTTAGGGGGTAAATAATTTGGAGAAAAAGCCTAATGTGGGAAAGAGACCATAAGTTGTTGCCAACATAAAGGAAGCAAGATTGCCAAGGTTTGTCGTGTTATGTCATTTTGATAATTGCTATTGTTAATTTAACATAAACTATAATATAAAATTTTCATGATTTCATGCGGATGAAGCCGCATGGGAACAGCTAGTCGAACCATAAAACTAATGAATGGTTAAACGTATCTGGGAAACCAGCCATAAAACATTTACGTTTACTCCAATTTGTACTCTAATGATCTCGATTACATTACTGTCCACTGCAGTTGTTTTAACCTTTAAAGAGAGAGCCAAACGCTTGAAGGCGAAGCCAAGTTTGAACGATTCTTTAAATGTCAAACTCGTTAAATTTATTGTTTTATGTTTGAAATGAATTTTAAAAAATAATCACATTTGTATTTTATTAATAAACTAGATAGTTTTATTACAGTTTGATGTCACTTAATTCTTGGCTTTTATTAGCTTTACTTGGTGACAGAGTTGCTAGTAGATTTCGTTAAAACGTATTCAGAATTACTGTTTGGTAACGTTGTGAAAACATTTAAAATGTTTTCAATCCCATACAAGCCGTTTTATTGAACTTTATTTCTAGTTACGTATATGATAAATTTTACTGACGATTACTCCTTGATCGAAATGTTTGAGGAACACCATTTAGTATCACGAAATACTCAGTTCTGTTTGTTGTGACCCGAAACAACTTGTGTAAACTTTGAACAGTAGGCTTTCAGTCAATGTTTGACAAATGACGACACGCGTTGTATTCTTTGATATCACTGATCTATATAAATGGATAGGTATTTTCTATGAAATTAAACATTTGCTTAGTTCCGTCTTTAAATCGCCTGTAGGTTATATTAACAGTTAATTTTATCTCTATAAGTATTATTTCGAATCCGTATCTCCGGCACCAACCGTGACCGCCAGAGCTAAGATGGCGAAAAACAATAGGCATGAAATACCACTTCTTATAGCCTCGCTATTTATAGAGGTCAGTGTTTAATACTAAAGCGTCTCCTGGCCAATTTCACGTATATTAGTACTTGTAGTTCCGTAAACTTATCTAGCGGTGAGAGTGGCGCTACTATCGCGTTCTGACAACAATATACTGATATTACCACAAACTTATCTAGCGGTAGGAGTATCGCTGCTATCGCGGTGAGTTCTATCAGAAAATGTGGAAAACCTATTTATACATCGACAACTTTATCTGGCCCGGTGGGCATACGTCAAACTAAATAATGACGGCTCACTAGCGCCTTCCAATAAAGTTTCACGAAATTCGTACGGTAGCTGTCATCTTTTTCTCTTACTATTTTCTACGTCCATGTAGGATTTACATATTCGAACAGAACTAACGAAGATAACAGCGCCTTAAGCCTAGATGTTTGACTATATGCCCAGAAAACGCCACAAAAAGACAAAGATAATAGAAATAGATAGGCGATTGCTTGGAAATAACAGCTTTTCCTACGTTCACATTTAAGTCTATCACTAATTAGTTCGAAAACTATTCACCGGGACCAACCACCAGCGACAAAATGGCGAAAATCGAATAGACACAAAATACAACAGTTATAACTTGTCCAGTGGAATATAGAGGTCAGTGAATAAAATAAGGGGCTGGTGGCACTTTTGACATTGATCATGGAAGCAGTTTCAGTATAGTTATGCCCACTGGCTCAAATAACTTTGTTTCCTTAAATTCACATATACTTCTATACTTAATATTATAAAGATAAAAGATTTGTATTTGTATGTATTGGAATAACTCAAAAACTACTTTGTCGATTTTAAAAATTCTTTCACCGTTAGAAAAGTAATTTATCTGTGAGTAACATAGGCTGTATTTTTTACTTATTTTTTTTTAATTACACGTAGACGAAGTTGTGAGCAACAGCTACTTGTTTTATAAATGTTATTCGCAGTAATGACTGTTGTCAGGTTTTGAATTTCAAGATGGAAATCGGATAAGTTAATTTGTACAGGAAAGACGTAGTACAAGGAAAACGTAGATATCAGATAATTTTTTTTTCTGTACAAATAAAACGTATCCCTGATAGCTAAAGCGCTACTTTTCTATACTCTCGAGAGATTGTGTTTAAGTTTTATAAAATTGCTAAATGTTCTAAAACTACCGTTTGTGTGCAGCTATTTTCAATCATATTAACAAGTATTTCTGATTCCATAAACTATGTTAGCTTAGTGATTAAGCTAAACTGGAAAACTTTCCCCAGTAGCGGCGAAAGGGTTTGCTATAGTAACACTTTGAAAGCGGTCCAAAACTAAAAGCCTGACGCCTCTCGCTACTCGTAATTTAATTTTCTCTACAACTTCGTCCCGCTCAGTTTCATGTCCCTAAATTTATGAACGCTTGTTAATTTTCCTTGTTTATGCACTGAAATAAAGGCGGAAATACACATGTCAGTAAAACTGCGTAGTATCATGTTAGTTACTATAGTAAGGACCCTAATAAATAAATGATACATGTATTTTATGTCCATGTCAACGCAATTTTATATAACAAAGGGGCCGCGTTATCAAAAGGCAATCGTTTGCGACGGGATTTATCAGCAGATGTGCAAACTGCATGTTATAAGTGACCTCATTTGTACTAACAATAAAACGTTTACGCGACGTCACGTCCTAACATACACTTGTAACAATCTATACATATACCTATAGGTTATAAAGAGGAAAAGTTTTGTATTTTAGGATTTTAGTACTTATTGAAATAACTCAAAAACTACAGGACCGATTTCAAAAATTCTTTCTCCATTCAAAAGCTACGTTATCGTTGACTGACGTAGGCTATATATTTCACGTTGTCGAAGTCGCGAGGAACAGCTATTTAGATAATAAAGCTATAAGTTAATTGGATTCTGATGCATCGATATTCATTTGTGTTAAAAAGATTTTTTTTATATGAAATTATATTCAACAGAAAAATAGTTCATTTTCCGCTACATAACTTTACGAATAATAAACAAATATGAATTGTATTTGAATAAAGCTTTAATTGAATGAAATATGCAAATGATATATGCAGTGGGGGTATGTTTATGCTCGCCCCCGCACTGCGTAAGTTCATTAGCACAAAACTCAACTCAATAAAAACTAATGCTCCAGTTGCGACTCTGCTCTTAACGCTGCCACTGTATACTACGCTTTTCACTAATACTTATATTTTACTAGCTTTCTCCCGTGACTCCGTTTGCATGAAATTAAAAAGTAAGTAGCCTATGTGTTCTAGATGTTACTTAACATCTATGTCAAATTTCATCAAAATCCATTCGACCGTTTAGGCGGTAAACTCTAACATTCATCTAAACTTAACTAAGCTTACACTAAGGGGTTGTTTACATTAAATGAATGCCGTTCGGTTGTTAAACGAATTCGTTGCTAAACGATTGATACATACAATTAAGTTATTAACGTATGTTTTTTTTACTAACAGATATTTTTTTTTCTGTCAGCTTTATTTCTACAGCATAAGATATTAAAGTTAGAATAGATATACTAGAATAGAACTAGAATAGTCCTAGAATAGATGTACTATTGTTTGACTAACGTAACTAGCTAGTTTACAATCAAACGACCGCTAGACCGTAAATCACGGCCAGTTACGAAGCTGTCACTTACATAAAGAAATATGTGAGCTACAGTGTTACATAAATCAATACGTTAATATAAGAGATTTTTATACGTTTCAATAACTTCAAATAGCACGCTCATTGGTTCGATACGAAATTGTCTAGTCACGAGTGTACGGTGAAAATAAAAGTTTATTTTATTTATTTATTCTTTGTTAAAGAGAGCAAAAAATCTTTAGAAGACCATATTTTAAAATAGAAAGATACTAGTGATTGCCTTTTAGGATAACGTTTGTTTGTTTACAACGCTTAGGTTTTGATTTGGAGCAGATTGTAAAATAGTACGATACATTTTCTGGCTCGTTGGTTGAAAAACTCGAGTGTACACGAGTCCCTCTCACGGAGCCAGATGAGTTTACCGGACTACATTTCTGCCATTTCGAATTCTTTTGAATTGTGACTAATTTTCTTATTTATTTGTTTCAGGTAAAGGACATCAGGACAAGTAGCATTTGTGATCCTTTCAATTTAAATGTCGTCTGCTCAGGTCTGTGGTTACTTTTTTTTAACAATAAGTGAAGGTTGTCTTTGAATGTCACTTGTACCTCGCCTTCCGCGTAGCCTTGCCCAGTACTGGTCTGGTAACTAATTGTAACTACATAATAAATACATTTAAATCGATGTAATATAATTTAACATTGAATGGTACACGCCACTTCCATCTTTTGCCCGCGACTTTGTCCGCGCGGAATTAAATTATTAACCAACTAGCTGTTGCTCGCGTCTTACTCAGTGATAACATATATTTGTATTGATGCAAGAATTTTGTAAATCGGTCAAGTAGATTTTGAGTTTTACCAATACATACAAAAATTCATAAATACAAATCTTTCCTCTTCATAATATTAGTATAGATGAACACTTCAAACAAAACATTGGTCTTCACGCCGCTCGTTTGTACCTTTTTTTTATAAAAAAAAAAAAAATTGCCAGACTATGTTCTACATCTTTGCCAAATTTCATCGAGATCCGTTAAGGCATTTTGGAGATAGATAGTAACAAACATCCATCCAAAGTTTCGCATTAATAAAATTAGTAGGAAGTGTGATATTCATACTACATTATTAAATAAGAATTACTAAAAATAGTAGAATTTTAGTGATATTATAAGTGATTTATATGATTATTATGGTGAACTGAAATTAAATACAATTAAACAACACCTTAATTTTAAATGAATTAAAAAAAAATGCTAAAATTAAGTAGAGAAAAACATTTGATATATGTTGTCGAGAAATCTTCGAAAAAAATGCATTTAATTGACAGTAATTTTCCGCTCTGATAAACTTAAATACCACACACTGCTTCTATCTTAATTAAAGATAATTTTACTTTAACGTCGGAGTTCCATCTCTCGTGCAATCAAAAGCTTGTAAGTAAATGACATAAATATAAATAATCATTAATACTTTAAGATGTTTGACGCAGTGCGATAAATAAATCATTTGATTTTTAGTTTTCTCTAGGCAAGAGGTATCTTTCCAGCCTTAATTGGATAGTGTCCATTGTGTCGGATAACTAATTAAAAAAACAATTTCTTTAAACAGTTTTTTTACTACACAAACCTCCGTCGAATTGAGGTTTAAACAAAATATGATTTCTAACCAAATTTATGAGTACAAATAAGAAGTAATCGTAAACATGTATGGAGGTGCGTACAATATACCGATTTTGTTTTACATAATTTTGACTTCACAGCCCGACTAGATCAAACTATCGACTGATAATAAATATGTAGTTGCGAGGGCCTTAAGAGGATATTAAAGGGCAAAAGTAGAAATACTTCATACTTCTTTAACTATGCAATTTCGATAAAACATAGAAAAGCCTCATTCTGCAAAAATATGGAATTAACACGAAATATACGTAAGTGATTTCGGAGAGATGGAAATGATTTGTTTTAGTATAAATGTTTTCACATTTTAATTCGGAAACCCATAATAAAATGCATAATTTATGCATGGTGAATTGCTAATTTGTCCAGTACGCTGCAAACGTTTGGTTAAACATTAATTTCTAAATACCAGACCGCGGACGTTGATTGTAAATGGAATAGTAAAATAAATTTTGATTTGCATATAATTGTAAAATCAAATCGTACAAAGTTAGCACCGGCTAGTGCAAATAATTTTTACTTACTTTAAGATTTTTTTTATCAGACAAACGGAGAAAGATTGGTTTTATTCGTCTTTTTGTATTTATGTCGGCAAATAAAAAGTGCTACCACAATTTGAACTAGCATAGAATATCGTAGTTATATGGAAATTGGGAAAACGTAAAGTACTAAAGTTAGGAAGTTTTTGACAAAGTTAGTTCAGGCTTATATTTTAAAGTTAGGATTTTTTTGCGTAAAAGGGAATTTTATTCTTTGCTTATTTTATTTGGAAGAGAGAATATTTCAATACGTATTACGTTCATAGTACCGTTTACATTGCAATATAGTGTACTCGTACTAGACATGGCTTTAAATTTATTGGTCTGCCTCGTGTTAGCTATCAACTGCAACACCATACATCAAGTGGGCGTCGTGAGGGAACACGATCAATGCAGTGTGGTGCCTTACTGCCTATCTGTAGACTATCTTATTGACCGACTTCCCAAAAGAAGGAGGTACTCAATTCGTCTGTATGTTTTTTTTTTTTTTTTTT
>NW_013524957.1:11198-21053 GCF_000836215.1 Papilio polytes
TTAGTGTACTGTTTTTTTTGAGAATATTTTGTTTTGTTTTTAGTGCATTTTGTTTTGTTTTTAGTGTATTTTGTTTGGAAGTCGGTTTTTTCATATTCTTGTTAGTTTTAAATATTAAGAGTAGGTGCACACCTTTGAGTAAACCATCGCACAACTGATGTGCGATTGTCGATTGTTTCGTAGCCCATTCAACTGTTTAGTTGAGCTATTAAAAATCGAGTAGATTCCTATGAACTTACCTCTATGTAAGTTCATAGGAATCAAAGCGAGACTAAATAGTTGTGCTATAGTCAAAGGTGATATTTGAATACATATAATTTCACACTTTCAACACTTTACGATTGTTTTAAAAAGAAAATAATAACTATTAAAATCAGCTTTTCTTTAATCTTATTAAAATAATGTAGAATAGACAATTTAAGTAAAATATTCTTGACCCAAATTTCGAATATACTACGAAATGTAAAATTTAGAAATGCTTAAGTAATTATTACAAAACTTCATCTTTGTTACAAAAAAATATCTCAAAAACTAAATAGAAATCTACAAAATGAAATATTAATAATTTAAAAATTAAATGTTGAGTAACGAGATATTAAAAACGGGACCGTTATTTACTTATTTTATTTAAGAACCCTCTTTGAACTATTTGACTCGAGTTGAATATTAGCTTGATGAATTTTACTTTATCTTTTTCTATTTAAGAGGCGAAATGCTTTACCTTTTCTGCAGTTTTTTTCGCGAGGGCCCTTCTGTTATTCAAGAGTCGTTAGTGAGTCCGTCACTACAATACACTGTTTTTTTTTATAATTTCGAAAGCGGTGACCGCAATTTCTTTTAGAATGTTCAATTTTCAATTCTTTCATTTTAACTCTCTACTTAGACCATTTATATTTGTTATACTATACTAGCGGCCTGCTGCCTAGACATACAAAAATTGTAATACACATGTAAAAATGGCGAGCGTCAGTGGCTCAGTGGTTTAAGCACTTGACTTGTAATCTACAGGTCTTAGGTCCGACCATGTAGCAATATGATTGTCGATTTTGTCGAATTATAATATGTACATAATTTACCCGACGTTCTTACGGTAAAGGAAAGCATCGTGATGCAACCTGCACATATCGGCGAAGAAATTCAAAGATATGTGTGAAGTCAACCAACCCACACTTGGCCAGCGTGCTTGACTATGGCCTAGTCACCCCTTAGGGTAGACTCCGAGCCCCTCGGTGGGGACGTATACTGAGCTGGTGATGATGAATTAGGTGCCTACAATCTCTAGACCCAAGATAATAAAAAAATGTAAGTCATTAAAATTAAAAATGTACTATGTTGATAAGCATTCTCTTTGGACTAAAAAAGGCGACGCGTATGACTATAGTTATGCTTGTAGTCTGGGACTTGATAGTTAGGTGATTTTTTTTGCTAATTTGGACTGGCTAATTTAGTAGCCCTAAACGTCTGATTTTGAGTCTGAGTAAAAACCAATATAATTTATAGTTTAAAAAATAAGATGATGTTTTCGTCAAGATCATGTGATCATGTAAACACAAAAATAACTTACAGGTTTAATAATGCATGTCAAGCTTGCATCAGTTTTTGCAAAAATCTTTCTTACTCAAAAAACTAAAGACGGGAAATGTTACACTTGTAAAACGTTTTGTCTCTATTTTTACAGAGAGAGTGAGAAAGATGGAAGTATGTTTTCATACAAGTGTTTTAACATTGAAAACAACAAAAGATAAAATCACGAGCATGCACCGCAGACGAGTTATTTTTAGCCGACGCCGTGCATTGACTGGCGACGTCATATCAAATTTAATGTCTAGAATTAAAAGAGAATGGAGTGGTTACCTTTATAATTTATTAATGCATGTTTTTATAACATCATGTTGATGAAGTTTTTTTAAATTTCCTGTTGTTTCCTAAGTTTTATTATCCCCAGAGTACTTTCAGACTATCCTCTACATCTATCCCAAATTTAATCGAGATCCGTTTAGCAGTTTAGGCTACAAAACTCTAACAAATATCCATCAATCTATACTTTCGAATTTATAATATTAGTAAGATTGCAAAATTATTCAGATATCTTAAAAAGTATTTTTTTCATATTAAATCTATGAATTTAAAATAGCATTAGGTAATGTTTTTTACATGAAAATGTACCAAGAAATAAATACAAGAGAACACTTTACTACAAAAGATTGTTCACTTTTGCCTCAAAGTGGCTATCATTGGGCCTTTTGAGAGTAAACCTTGTAAAGAAATTTCATTCCTTGGTTGAGTGCACAGCTACCTAATAGATGGGAAATAATTTGCTGATAAAAATGTTAAATCAACCTTTAAAATTACATAGTTTGGTGTAAGTAGATTACACAAGAGATTATCAAAGTTTCTGTAGACACTTTTCATAATTGTGACCCCTATATTTTAGGGGTGGCAATAGTCTTCGGTTGATTTATTAACAAAATATAAGTTACTAACTTTTGCTCGAGTCTTGTCCGCGTTTAATTAAATAAAAGTAACCTATCTTGCTCACTGATAACGTAGCTAGTTAATGGTGTAAGAATTTTTCAAGTCGGTCTAGTAGTTTTTGAGTTTTTTCAATACATACAAAAATACAAATCATTTCTCTCTATAATTTACTATAGATAGTATAGATGAACAATTATTAGTGATAGGAGAGAAAAAAACTTTCTTTAAATATAGTAGTGTTATTGTATATAGTGTTATTGTTGTTATTATTAGAATTTTCAATATTACAATATTTATTGCTTTCTTCATTAGAATACATTTCAACAACAACGCTTCACCAATGAAATACAATAAGGCGTAATGATCGGGCTTAATGTAGGCAATTGGTTTTGCTGCAGGCAAAGTACTGCCAGCTAATGCTTCCATCGATTTGCATCACTGATCATATCTGTTGTATTAGTAGACGATATATTAGACTTTAGGGTTCTGTTCAACGGCGGATCCAAGGGTGGGGTCATGGGTGGTCATGACCCCCCCCCCCCTGAGCTGGTTAGTCAAGAGCTGGACAAAATATATTTACTACTACGACTGTGACCCCCCTGGCGCCGCTGGATCCGCCCTTGCTTCTGTTTGTAGATTCTTTTTTTTTATAAAATTTCGCATAGATGTAGAGGATAGTCTGAAAGAACAAATAGGCTACTCACTTTTGTTTTTTTTTTAACTCCACGCGGACGGAGTCGCGGGCGAAAGCTAGTTGTTAAAGAAAAGATAGACTGTCTTCAAATTTTCTAGGTATCGTATAACGTTGCTTTAAACTATAGGAAATTTCGAAGGGATTTAAGAGGTTTTTGCCTTACAACGTAAGGACGGTAGTTGACAATACATACTAGAAATATTACCTTGTATTCGATAATAAATGCCTAATAATGAACAGTAATAATCGATCATAAAGATATGGTAACGTGTCAAGGTAATTAATAGGTGATCGCAGCTGAGCCGAGGCAGTTTGAACTGGATCGATATGCGTTTGGAATGGAGCCAGTGGAGAAGCGGGACCCGGCGGCAAATAACTCTCTTTTATGTCAAGGCTGTTAGAATATTTGAATCATCGGTGAAGATGGTGCGGATTGTCGCAACGTATGAATGGGTTTATTCGTCTCTGGCGGAAATAATTTTCTTAATACTTCATGATTTATATATGTGATATATGTATACATATATATTCCGCGTACAATTTTGTAAATTCTGTTATTGACAGTGCTACTATGAGATAGATACTATGAAAAATGTTTTGAGATTTTGTTTCAGATTAAAACAAAAAGTTCTAGACCTTTTCTATTTTAACTTTAATTCCAAAATGTTATAATAGTTTGAAAACCTACTTTTACTAACAAATTTTTCTGTCCCCTTTTTTATAGAGCTTCATCAATGGTAACATAATTTGAAACATTAGCTAGACCTGACAAATCTACAATAGATGTTTTAAAACATGCACTTTAATATTTTTAGACAGAACCATTTCCTAGATTATAGTTCCAGATGCATAATTTGCAAAGCTCAAAGTCCGAGCGCGTTATAAATATTTATCAAAGTGATATTTTTGATTCAGCTGCAATGCAGTCTATATGTAATTGTGAGCTATTGTTACAGAGCTCTCGCTATCAAACTGTGAACACTGAATAAAGAAGTTTTTAGAATCGCCATAATCAGAAATTCTTCATATTTGTACGCATACAAAGTTAAATTTAAATATAGCTATAATTTCTAACTTTTGTCGTTAATTATCTATTTTAATTTTTATACCTACAACTATTTAAGTTAGGCATAAAAGTGGTACTAACTAATCTATGACATTTTCCAGTCACTGTGAAGGTAGTAGTAAAAAATAAATTAAAAAGTATCATAATTGTGAGGTACAGGTAGTTATTTGTTTCGAATTAATCTGAGCATACAGTACGGTAACCATCGTTAAATTTTTGACAGCATTTTGCTGCGTTATTTTCCGAACGAAATTGAATGATAACATTCAATTTACTGAGCGGAAAAAGACGATATGTTTTTTAGAAAATGTGGCGGTGTTATTCAGTATTTCATATCGTTATATTGAGTTTGATAACCCTTGAGAATACAAGGTTAGATAGTTTTGGAAGGTGCAAGTGATGTCTTATAGTAAGAATCAGTGATGAGATCTAAGGACGTTATATTTAGGTAATTTTGTTTGGTTGCAATAAAAGTGTGACCTAGTATATTTTTAGTTAAGTTTTATTACATATCAAACTCTGTAGAAAAAGACATATAATTATTAAAACTAGCCCATGAAAGGAGTTTCCCAAAATTTTGTTTAGATATACAAATGTATTAAAGTTTAGCGAATTAATGTTCATTAAAAAGTGTGTAATGTTTCTAAATAACATTTGTTTGTCGTAGATATTCGACAACCACTTCCACTTTCATCACAACTCGGTGTCGCGGCGGTCGCTGCGACCGGCGGCAGAGCACCACGGCAGGCTGGAGAATGACGTCAGAGTACATTGGGCGAAACAGCAGCGCGCCCTCTCCAGGAAAAAGAGGGACTTCCAGATATTATACAATAACGGTACTACAGGTAAAGGATTCCAAAGATACCAAATAAACTCTTATGGGCACTTTCCCTGCTCCGTTTAACCATCCATTAGTGATTTTTTGTCTGATAAATTCATGAATTTCATTTCCAAACTTCAAAAGATCATCATAACATTAATGTCTTACTAGGTATATTAGGATAAAACGAATGGTAACTTATGAAACCTAGCATAATTTAAGTAAATAGATAAAGGCAATGATGGAATGAAATATTTAAGACGGAAATTTGATCTATTGATTCTACGTGACGCCTTTGTTCTGTTACCTCGCAGTATTTCATTAGTTCAATTCAAAGCTGTTGTTGTGCTCAAACAACTATATAAAAGTATTATTTTTGTTGTAGTTGAGACGGTAACATCAGATCCGTACCCTTCAGTGGGTACGAAACGCGAAGCTGGCCGACGGGAGCTGCAGCGGGCGCGCGTCAAGGGCCGCCTGCGCTCCCTCGACCCCAGGTTCCTACTCAACGACCCCAAGTGGTCGCATATGTGGTATCTGGTGAGTTGAAACTCTGTACCAAATTAAATGTAAACGAAAGTTACGCAAACGTAGTCCAAAAAATGTTTGCCAAAAAGTATTAAAGTTGTACTCAATTTACTGTCATATTAAGTTATCCAGTTTAGACTTTTAGAAATTCGTTTATACTCTAAATACAAATATTCAAAAATTCATTCCAATTAAGCTCTACGCTGATGCTAGAATGATCACGATACAAATTAAATTGCGCGATTGGAATCCATTACCACGTGGTCGGGGTTGTTTATTTAATACGCTCGTGGTTTCCAAACATAAAAATACTGGTCAGACTACAATGTGACTTGTTTGCAGAACCGTGGCGGTGGTTTAGACATGAACGTGATCCCTGCGTGGCAGGAGGGCATCACCGGCCGAGGAGTCGTGGTCACAATACTGGACGACGGCCTTGAAACTGACCATCCTGATCTCATCGCTAATTACGTAAGTAATGTTACAGTCACGGGTTATTTGTTGCAAGGGGATTTACCTTACCTCTACTTCTATATCATAAAACTATAAAAAAGATAAATAACTGTTCAAAGATCCGCTTGACGTCAGAGACAATGAATATTAGGTGGCTGTATCAAAGTATCTGAATTAGTGTAACTTTTTCTGATTCATGTTATTTGTTGCGATATTTGGCAACAATGTTTTTGTATGAAGAAACTTACCTATTAATAAAACAAACTTATCACTGCAATAAAATTAAGCAATTTCAATAGAAATAAAACACTCCTTCACACCTTTGATTCAAATGCCGTTATAAAGTGATGTGAAAAAACATTGGCGAAATCCGGAGATATGGCTCGGCAAGGGACCGTTATGCGAAGCAATATTTGTCAGAAAAAAAGGCGAGTTTCAAGTTACGTGATCTATTACGGTCGTGAATCTTCATTCATATTTCAGCTCTCAAACAGGAGAGACCGTTATTGTCAGGAAAGGACAAATGAATCACATTTGCGTTTTTGTACGTCCTATTTTTGTAATGTTGCCATATGTATTCTATTAAAATACGATAGTCTTTTTTACATTTAAATATATCTAAAAATGTCGTATTTAAGAAGTGTAATTGACAAATGTAAGATAGAAAGTAAAATTAGGGTAACCAATAACTTAGAATTTATTGTGAATAACTTTTATTTGTAAATATATTTGGGGATTTCGTTTTGCAAAGATTTTAGTACCAATGAATAGAAAGTTTTATGCAAAACTTAATTATCTTAACTCCCAATAAACCCAATTTCCACTAAGGCAATTGGCCACGTAATTTTTACGTACATCTACTTCTAAGAATATATGTACCATTTCCACTGGCGCTGTCGAAACACTTCTTTAAATACCACGAAATAGCTTTGGACAAAAGATATACATATAACAGTAAAAAATGGATATCATCATCATTATCAGTATTAGGTCTTCCACCGCTGAACATAAGCCTTCC
Source organism: Papilio polytes (assembly GCF_000836215.1). NCBI lineage: Eukaryota > Metazoa > Arthropoda > Insecta > Lepidoptera > Papilionidae > Papilio > Papilio polytes. The sequence continues at coordinate 18,253 of NW_013524957.1, forward strand.
CCACCGATATAGTTTACAAAATGTATAAAGTTTCAATCGTTAAAAGAAATAAAACTTACTGATCTTTTCCAGGATCCGATGGCATCGTATGACGTAAACTCACACGACTCCGACCCTCAGCCGCGTTACGACATGATAGACTCCAATAGGCACGGCACACGGTGCGCGGGCGAGGTTGCTGCCACCGCTAACAACTCGTTGTGCGCTGTTGGCGTCGCGTTCGGAGCTAGTGTTGGAGGTAAGAAGTACCGAAGTAAAAAATAGAGAAGATGTACCACACTCATAGTTTAGAATTGTAACCATTGCTGCAATACTAATATTTCGTACTAATCTGTGACCTAGCCTTCATCCGATGGTCATTGATTGCGCTTCAGGGTGTTTAGTTTTGATTAGAACCTTGTAAAAAAAATTTCCTTGCGTCAACATCTATATAACCGCTTTAGAACCTATCAATCCCATAATCCAGTTCTGCAATGTGCAATGTTTTCATGTATTGGGAATTGTGTTTTGTTGAAATGTAACAGTTGATATGAGATATAAAAAACTCACAAGCGCTATAAATAGTAATTACAAGATAATGCCACATATCATTTACGTACCACAAGTGCTTCCCTTGTGTACACATTTCATACGGCCGTGGAAGTTTTAATTGGCCATTATTTTATGATTATCACGTAAAATGTTAAATATAGTTTTTAACAGTTACAATGGAAGATCTTAATGCCTTTTTATAGAATTTAGACAGATAAAAAACGATAATTTGGAATCGCTTTTGTTATGCTTTCCACCTAGTGTGACTGTAGAGTATGGTTACATTATACTTGAAATTTATCATGTAACTATTTCTAGTCTGAATTGCGTACCACAACTTTTTTTGCTTGACAGTAACTAAAAAAATAGAGCTTATATATCTCATTGACAATGTAGCTTTGTCGAGACAAAAGAATTATTAAAATCGGTCCGGTAGTTTTTGAGTTTATATCGTTATACATCTTACAAAAAAAATAATTGATTACCTGTGGATTTGTCAGTCCAAAGCTACATTTAGGAATAATAATCATACTTCATACTATAATACTTTATACTAATGTTATATATGCAATAGTTTAGATGGATGGATGGATGTTTGTTAGAGTTTTAAGCTTAACGGCTGAACTGATTTAGATAAAATTTGGTATAGATGTGGAGGATAGTCTAAGAGAACATAAAGGCTAATCACTTTTGTTTTTTTTTTTATTTCACGCGGACGGTGTCACAGGCGAAAGCTAGTACGCTATAAATGATTATTGTCGTGTAATATTTAATTTCACCCGGCTGACTCAATTTATGTTGATAGTTGATACGACACCGAATTTAACGAACCTAGGCACGTGAAATTTTATATAAAGCCCCTTTATTGCGAAACCGAGTACTAATAATTTTTGGAATATAAAACCCGGGGACGAAAAAGTTGTAAATGAAAAATGGTTTTTAATCATTGTTCATTTGTTTTTATTAAAAAGAATACAATCCATTTATAAAATTAGTATTCAGTAAACAAATGGTTTGTGCACTTGATAATAATTACAAGACGTTGTCCAACAACAACAAAGTAACTATATTATTAACTTTAAAAATAAAACACAACGTTCATTCAATAGCAAGAGGTATATAAAATTATATCTTCCAAATATAATCAACGTTTGTGGTATACAGTCGAAAACTAACCAAAACCGAAGCGAACCCAATTTTGATTTGACCTTGACATGTAAAGTATATTTGGTTTATCCCAGCGATCCATTAAGCAGTTCACTAACAATACAAAACCAAATCAAAGTGGAGCAATCTTTGCGTTCATTTTCGTTCTTGATCATGTATTTCCTGTGAAGCTTCCTCAGTTCGCTTTCACGGTTTGCTACAAGCCTAAACTATGTCAATCAGGTGTACGTATGTTGGACGGTGACGTCACTGACGCGGTGGAAGCCAGGTCGCTCAGCCTGAACCCTCAACACGTGGACATCTACAGCGCCTCCTGGGGACCGGATGATGATGGGAAGACTGTCGACGGGCCTGGTGAGCTTGCTACCAGGGCGTTCATTGAAGGTGTTACTAAGGTATGTGATAATAATGATGTGATTTCTGGTGCTAACATATCTCTACTTTTCTCTCTTATTCTCTTATAGAGATTGGTGAATTTTTTGTCTAACAATGTCTTCGTTTTTAGGGTCGTAACGGCAAAGGTTCAATATTCGTATGGGCGTCGGGGAACGGTGGGCGGGAGCACGATAATTGCAACTGCGACGGTTATACAAACTCTATCTGGACGCTATCGATATCCTCGGCGACGGAGCGTGGCGAGGTGCCCTGGTACTCAGAGATGTGCAGCTCTACGTTAGCTACTACTTACAGCAGCGGAGCTATTAACGAGAAACAGGTAGGATTGAAAGAATTGCAAGCTTTTAAAGTGAGAAGTTTTAAGGGTGAGAACATGAATTGCGTAAAAGTAACGTGTTGAGAAATAAATGACGACTGATATTTGGATGTGAACGACGATAACCTAGTGTATCAAGACCAAGTGAAGTAGATAATGCTGAATTTTTCATTTTAATGTTCACAGTATGGAAATTCCTTTTTTAATCCTAATGATGAAATTGTCAGATTGATTTCATAAACCTTGTGGTGTTTACTAAATTATTTTTACTATATTTTTTAGCTTTATGACTAAAAATTTACCTGTACAGGTGGTAACAACGGACCTGCACCACTCTTGTACGGTGACGCACACGGGCACGTCCGCGTCGGCGCCGCTCGCCGCCGGCATC
>NW_013524957.1:21360-24966 GCF_000836215.1 Papilio polytes
GACCGCTCCTTTGTCCTGCTACTTAATAGATGGCAACAGTGTTAAAAACTCAACTTTCTTCACCAGTTGTGAGGACAGCTCGACCTGAACGCTTGAGCCTTGATGGCAACTGGCGTGTGAACGGCGTGGGGCGTAATGTGTCCCATTCATTTGGGTACGGTCTACTGGACGCGGCGGGTATGGTTCGTCTCGCGCGCTCGTGGCGCACGGTGCCGCCTCAGAGACGCTGTGAGCTTGCAGCGCCGCGCCCTCAGCGTCCTGTGCCACCGAAGTCCTCTGTTGTGCTGCAGGTAAAAACTGAAACAATGTTTTCACTTGCTTTACTACTGCTAAGCATGATATGTATAATTTCCACTACAGTGACCGTGAAAAAACACCAGCCGCATTAGATCAGTTACGTTCTGAAAAGATGGTAGGGATCTGCGTAAAAGTGACTTTTGGGTTACTTTGTAGTTTCACTTTATATAGCTTGTTATTTTGGGTAAGTAAAATTAATATAACCTCTAAGTACCATGAAAGCAATCTCCCTTAAACTACCTCCTCGTTCCCAAAAAATCTTCCCATCCCCAAAAAAAACTTAAAAGGTAGCAGGATAATAAAATAAAAGGATAAAGTTTTAAATAATATTTCCGAGTACAAGTATGTTGCTTAAACAACATTCTTCAACTTTTTTGTGCGTCAATCGTGATGACATCGCGGTGGCTGCATTATTGTTGTTTATACAGCAAGGGGATGTTCGTTCACGTTACCGATTTCATTGAAGTGTTTTGTATCGGTTTTCATTCGCTTTACTACTTCAGTACTCGGTAACAGATGGTATGCGATCTCTCGTTTCGTTTTTCTGAGTATAAATCTCAGAGGAGACAACAAATGTTACTTCAAAAGTATACGATGTTCTTAATCCAAATCATTTCTTTCTGATGATAAGTGGGTTCGGCTTACTGTTGTTTATATACTTAGTTGATCTCTAACATCAATTTAATACTCTTAATCAAGGATGAGACGGACTGGAGTATTTCCAACAGTGTGGTATGATGATTTTGTTCCAGTTGGATGTAAGCGCATGTCCCGGAGTTAATTACTTGGAACACGTGCAAGCGAGAGTGTCGCTGTCAGCCGCGCGCCGAGGAGACCTCAGGATAGCACTCACCTCGCCCGCCGGCACCAGAGTCACGCTACTAGCGCCGAGGTACATCTTGTCTCTCGCTCTTCTCCAATAGGATAAAAAGGGATAGGATAACTGTCTTAGATTTTACCAATGTGTACTACTTTTTAGACATAAAAGACTACGATTATCTAAGATAGTCTTATTTTTTTGCCACTAACATGATCATTTTCTGTTCTTAATTATGAAAATCAAAGGGTCTATTACTATTAATATTTGCGTGATAGTAGCGAGAATTTATTCGTAACGTCATATTATGGATTTTGTACAAGATTTGTTGGTGTCTTTTAGGCCCGGTAGGGTTGCTGCATAAATCTAGTCCAAATTTTGTCGATGTTTACGTCAACATTCTCACAAATATACGCGATAAGACCTCCAGTGTTTCGGATTGTAACTTTAATTTTAATATCAGAATACAGAAGTAATAAATAAATAATAACTGTTTCTTCGTACAATGAGAAGCTATAAACAATGCTGATAAATTCAGTGTGACTTATACGAATTGTTGTTTGTTTATTTTATTGGAACACATTCGCTGTCGCCTGACACACGGCTATCGGCATTGTTTTACGCATTCATGGAACTATGAGAATTAATGTCATAGAAAAGGATTCAGCGAAATAAATTAAATAAAACAACGTAAATGCAAAAAGTAAATATTTCTAGAGTAATCACAATAAAAATACCGATTTACCGACAGTTAAAATCGATAATCGAAAAGGTTCATTACCGATTATGTGCCCATCACTACTGTCACCTGTCAAAATAACCAACGAATAATAGAGCGAGATAAATAATTCAGCTAGAACAAATTTAATTAATTATAAATTCTAAGTAATTCTAATTTGTTGAATTGGTTTTATACAAATAATCTAAATACACTTCAGTTAATCTGGATAAAAAGGAATTTACATAGAAATCTTACTGTTTTGATATTTTGCTCTTGATTAATGACATTACTACGCCCTACTTTGACCTTTTGTTATTTAACTTGCAAATATGAAAGATAAAAACGAACTAGACTTAAATAAAAATAGATTCTTATCGCGAAAATTCACTTTCTAGAAACTCCTATTAAAACAAAATGTTGTTGACATTTCTAAAGATAATAAGGGAACAGAATTAATACAATTATTTAGACAATAAAAATCCACTGTTGAAATCAAATGTCATTAGATAATACAAATACTTAACCTCAAAAACATAATCTTGCTTCTTACTAATATTATAAATGCGAAAGTTTAGATGGATGAATAGATGGATGTTTGTTAGAGTTTGTAGCCTAAGAGGCTGAACTGATTTTGATGAAATTTGGTATAGATGTAGAGGATAGTCTGGAAGAACACGCGAGCGAAAGCCAGTTTTACATAAAGTAATCTTCAAGATATTTTATATATTGTCATTTATACTGTAATATTCAATACCTAATAATAATCCAGTTTAGAGGAAAACACGTAATTGTTATGAAAAAGGACTATTTTAAGCCATTTAACACGTTAAGCGGTACTAATTTGTCCACATTATTAAAGAGTATAGCATTTATGTGTTAATCGTGATATTTAATTGCAGGGCGCATGATTCGTCTCGCGCGGGCTTCAATTCTTGGCCTTTTATGTCAGTCCACATGTGGGGAGAAGCCCCTTTGGGCGTCTGGCAACTGGAAGTATCTAATGAAGGTCGTTATATGGGTAAGTTATTCACTGTAAAATGTATTAAACTAACAATTGACACTTTCCATTGTTTTAAGGTGTGTTTTGATGCTATTAAATAATCTATGTATACAGTTTAACAGTGGGATGCCACTGTTTAGGTAAAATGTACAAATTCTCACTCCATCTGAATCACCTTTGACTAAATTAAATGTTTACTAGTGTTTATGCAGTGTAAACTCTTAGCAAATTAGACTCGAGAGTTAATGCTAAATTGCTGCAGTTTATGAAAATAAAATTCATACCAAAATAAATTTGACTTGTTAAAATATTAAATTTGTTAAAAGCTTCAACTGGTTTCGTTAAGCTGGACAATGCGGCCGAGTGTGAGTGGCCAGTTTTAATTTATGTTCCAACTAAATTCTAAATTACAATTTCCTTCAAATATCTACAGTTTATTCTGTTAATTATTATTACTCGAACGACTCAATTTCATCATTTTGGCCTTTCATTATAATTACATAAAAGATTTGTAGAAAAATTTTTATTTCGTACGCTAATATTGTGTCAATTTCAAACACTGAACTGTGTATTAAAATATCAAAGAAATGTTATTTTTAGAAGAAAAACGTTCTGTAGATTAGTTGAATTTTCTTGTAAACTAACTGTCACATTCAGGGTCGGTAAACAATCACTAAGGGACACTCTTAGTGTAGATACAGACTCTGTGTACGACAGTAAGTAAGTTGACAACATTTCGATGTATAGGTCGTGCGACTTTACAAGAGTGGT
>NW_013524957.1:25057-28293 GCF_000836215.1 Papilio polytes
TCGGCTTAGTCAAAAGGAAGAAAAACAAGAACTCGAAGAATACCAAAGGGTCTCAGAAAATGAAACAGAGTCATCCAGCTACAAGATCCCCTATCGAAAGTACTACGTCACGTGTGACGTCAACGGCTCCCAATCTAAGTTTGAATTTGCAAGGGAATCTGGCAGATCCATTAGCTGATGCTAGAGGGAGAAAGATGTCGAATCTATTCGAGCAGTATCCGAAGATTCAAAGGATATATCCAGCGCCGCTCCAAGCCAACGGTACCAATGCATGCGTGCAATTCCGCTGCATATCCGTTGCCTGCAGTTATTGTCCATGCTGCATGTCGTCTCATTGCATTTTATAGATGATTTTTTTGTAGTTTTTTTGTTTTGTGACTTTTATCGTTAACCGCTTTACACACGATGTAGTTTGTTGACGTTCCTAGTGTTTGTGATAAAAGTGCTTGCTGCCACGATGATTTTGTATTTTAATTTTTATTATTTACAACCAGTTATTGACTTTGTCGCTTTTAACATATCTTATTAAGCTTAATTCTTTTGTTTCGTGCGTTTTTTTTTAGTTGTTAAATAGATTTAGGTAAAATTAGATTCGTTATTTATAGCTCTAGTGTTTGGTTTTTTGTGTGTTTTTTTAAATGATGTTATTTATTAATTTTAGAGTATATAGTTTATACAACGAAATAGATCTTCGTGAAACTACAGTTTGCTTGTCCGCAAAATCACCTACAGAATTTGCTAACGATATACTTGAACATGTTTGTTGCCGAAATCATTCCTTTAGTGATTTCCATAAAAACCAGATCCAAGATACAATAGAAAAAGTAATAATCGAATATTTCAATGACTAATCTTGAATTTTCAATTTCTCTAGCTGGACCATTAACGCAGTGGGAACTAATATTCTACGGCACGGAAACCCCGGCACAGGAGTACGACGCGTCCCCCGAGAGCAATTCCCTAAGCACAAGTGGAGGCGGGGGCAGGGACGGGAGTAGAGACGGGGGCGGAGGCACTGGGGCAGAGGTGCAGAGCACGGGGGCGGGGGCAGGCAAGAGCCCGTGGGGCAGCGCCAGCCTGCCCGACTCCGAGGAGGTCAGGCAAAACGGCATCGACGATGATCTCGCTTTAGTTTGGCACGACTCACACGCGGTTAGTAACTCATAGTTGTACTAAATCTATACTGAGGGACTCCCTTAGTGTCCATTTAACGGCTTTGTTGTTGTTAGAGCTCGAATTGATACAAGATTTAAACTAATTAGAATGAAATGACACTACAGTAGAAATATCACCAATTTCTTAGCATAAAAATTCGAATCTCGCAGACACATAGACACACTATCAACAACAACGAGACAGTCTCATCTTGCTTTCCTTGTGTTTCTAGAACGCATTGGGATTTTCGAGGTCATTTCATGCAGCTTGTGAATTATTAGAGCGGGCGCACATCTTCGACTAAACAATCGCAATCGCGATTGTCGTTTCTTTCGCAGCCAATTTAACTGCTTAGTTGCATAATTGAAATTTAGTAGTGTGCGCACCTCCATATAAGCTCATAGGAATCAAAGCAAAACTAAACAGTCTTGCGATAGTTTAGTTTCAGGTGTGCGCACGCTCTTATTTGGCACATTTCGAAGTCAAAATCCGTTCGAGAAAATCAATCATATTGTAAATGTTATGTGTCAACATCAACAAGAGTGTCCACGTTGAAATTCTATTGGTAGCGCGGACGAATCATTACTACAAACAAATCGGAAACAATACATCGATGAATGAATCTCGTATACAATACACACGCGTCTATTCAAAACAAAACGTTACAATGTTACATTTTGGACTTTATAATCTATAGCCCAAGAGTGACTTGTAAATAAAGATGCGCGTAATAAAGACGATCTTTTAAAAATGTCTTAAAAAATATAAATTATAATAAAAATGTGTTAAATCCACGATTATTTTGCGAAAATCTCTTTTAGTGGTCGTAGCCATTTTGTCGAGTCGAGAGTTATGACGTCACAATATGGCGCGGGTTCATGCACATTCTTATTTAAAACGTAGTATATTTAATAAATTGCAATAGTTTTAAAATTAAAGATATGACTCTGAACATAGATAATCGAGAGATTTTGTTGGAATCGGCTATATTTTAAATCGATTAAACCCATGTACGAATAATTACGTTAACTGCTGACAAAGAATGTTTATTGACATTTAATCGATGCTAATAATTTTAACTCACACATGGTAGGCGAAACTGTAATATGAAACAACATTACATTTTATGTGAATTCCAACTACATTAACTAATTTTGTTAGCGCCACTAATTGTTCAGTTTTTGATCGACTTCCCAAAAGAAGGAGGTACTCAATTCGTCTGTATGTTTTTCTTTTTTTTTCAATAACTCTTAATTTTTGGCATTTCTTTACATGACCATAGATTATTTATTTTGAAAATAAAATGATTTCTAATTGAAAACTTTTATTCGACATAGATATTCCAATTATCCTGAGTAAGAGCTGAAGAAGCGAGTGTGGTACGAAATATTTTAAATGTTCATTGTCGTTTAATTTTACAATAACAGTTGGAATAAAACATACGTATGATAAAACGAATGGTGTCTAAAACGACTAAAATTAGTACCCACTCCTAAAAAGTTATAATAGAGTTGACGTTAGTTTTAACTAAATACTAACTTTACTAAAATTTTATTAGGTTGTTATTGTTAATTTTTCTTTGTTTATGTTATGTTAATTTTTTCTGTGAATGAAGCTAAAGCTTGGTTAAAACGTTTGTTTCTTTCACAGATTCGAGAAGAAGGTTTGCTTGGTTCGTCTGGATCTTCGGAGGCATCCGGCGCTGGACTATCAGGCTGCGCAACTCGGGCCCCACAACTTCCTCACCGTTGTTTAGGTTTGTGCCTTTTGCTCGCGCTTCTGTGGGCGGCGAAGGCTTTCCTAGCCGCCGACCCACACAGCGGAGATAGACTTACGCGCGATGCACTAACCGCTTCGGTATCAACAACCGGCTATGACCGGATACAGCCGGTGCAAGCCGTGCGGCCCCCGCGGGCGCCCTGCTTGGCCCCGCAACCGCTACGCTAGTGCCAATCCTATTGTGATCCTAGTTCAATTTCAAGCGCGTCTAAATAAGTACAAGCAGCTAATATAATTTAATGTTATCAATACGTACTTAGTTTACACGTTTTGTATCTGTAGCATCGACAACTTTTACGGTA
>NW_013524957.1:28350-52376 GCF_000836215.1 Papilio polytes
TTTACATAACTGCTTGCCGTCCTTCTAAAAATCAAAAAGTAAATGATCAGTTGTATGTTTTCAATTTGTAATATGTATTTATAATTGACCGAATAAATTGTTGATGTTATAGATACAAACAATCTGAGTAACGGCCGCTGTCCGATCATAGACCTAAATCCGATATTTACTTTAAAACTTACAAGTTGTGGTATATCTTAGGTATCCAAGGAATATTTACAGTAACCCGATTTATTGGGGTGTCGTAATTTTAGATTTTAGTTGTAATGGTGAGTGTTAGATATATTAAGCATAATAATTGTAAGGTCCAGAAATTTCTAAACCCACGCCGATTTTGTGTTCCAAATTTCGCATAATAATCTGCATAATAAATTGTATATGATGATATTCTGGGCCTGAATTTTGTTAGTCGTATACAATATATATGTATTTATATTATCTTTGTCAATACAAAATACATAGCGGAAACCATCCCGAAGTCTCGTACTATTAGTACAGATAATTGCCACTACTAGTGTTACGACTAAAACTTTAAACTTAGTTGTTAGCTCAAATAACCTCTAATTTAGTGACAATTCTTTCTAACGCATTAAAGAGCTAAAGAACAAGTGCAATTACGTTGTAATAATAAAATGTAAAAACCTATTACGTCCATTTTAAAAAGTAATTGCATTGAAATTATGATTACTTGATAGAATGGCGAGTGATCACCGAATCGTGTAAGAAAACGATTTCACATTTAACGTAGATTATACAATATCATTTTTTACATGACAGTTAGCGCCACTGTCAAAGACGTTCCGTTCTAACACCGCTAAATTTCACGTCCTTTTAAGTTATAAAACTTTTTGTGTCATTAAAATATAATAATGAAATTAGTTCAGGTTATAATTTGCTCTTTTTATATATATATTATTACAGCAACATAAAGTATACCTTTTTCGATATAGTATACTATGTTCAACAATTTAATTGAAATAATAAAAATCTTTTTGTGGAACGGAACGTTTTAGCTGTTGAAGGTCGGAATAAAATCAGAATATAGATAACCTATTAAACCTTCACAGAGTATTCTGTACTTCAAGATGTTATTACACGTGATTGTTGTAACTAAAAGAAATATACAAATATATAATGACGTCTTTTTTATTCTTTAAAAAAAAATAAAGACAACAATACGTTTTTACACATACATTTCATCAGAATTTCATTTTACAGTTTTGTTATTCTTTTATACAAATCGTTTCTTTCTATGTAGGTTATAATAATTTTAAACATAACAAATGTAGCTAAAAAGTGATATTATTTATCCATTTTATGGAGCATTGATTTTAATATATCAATTTTAAACTATTGCCAAATAAAAACGCATTTACTTGTTTGGTACGAAACCATTCTTATGTAAATTATTTATTGGAAATAGATGAGAATGATTATTTAGTTTTAGTGAGTCTTTTGTTAAATATATAACAGTAATAATTAATTTATCTAAATGAATATAAGTTTGTTATTTACAGTCTACAATGCACAAAACCAAGCCTAGCCAATGGCCTATTATTCGTGTTACTGTTATTACGGTGTAACATTTTGGATCGACAATTTTATCTCTAATATTAGTTAACTTATATTATAATTAAACGATATATTACAGTTAAGTTATAATTTCGTAGGTTATGTTTATTTTCTCGTTTCTTGAAAGCTCGTAAACTTGTAGAGAATCCATTGAAATATTTATTGATTCTTCACTGAATGTCTTCCACTTTGTAGTTTGTCGTATGCAGCGACTTCCAAACTAAATAAGGTGTTAATTACCTTCGTTGCTTTCATAATTAAAATATCCGTTTTGTATATTTTAAATACTTTTATTTTTAATTGGGTTTATTGATTTTATATTGATGATAATTCAATCCAAGTACAGGTCTAGTACTAATTTTTAAGAATTACATAATGACTCTTTTTACAATGTCTTTACAATTTGTTAGTTTCTGTTGTTTTCAACTTTCACTTCTATTTTTTAGTGTGTTCATTGTTATTCGACATACTCTAATTTTAAATTGTCAATCTTGTTTTTTATTTATCAATATAAAAAGAGCCCACGATTACATAGGACGTTTTTAGTTAATCATGTTTTCTTTAATAGTATTAGATGCATTTTTGAATAATCACTGCCGTAGTAAATCGATTCCAAAATGTTGCATCTTTATGTAGATAGAAATCTTTGTTATGTACCTACATTTTATGAATAGTTTATATTCAACAATATTTATTTGCTATTACAAATGAAAAGGCGATAATTCCGCAACAATTTGCTTGCAAGGAGTCATGGTACACATATCTATTGTTATAAATTGAATTAGTTACGTGTTAAGATACTTTAGTTTATATATTATATGTTCAATATTCAAAATGTTTTTCGAGATTGAGATATCCTTTTAGAATACCCAAATTGAGTTGCCGTTCTTCGATTATCTACAGCCACTTTTCCTTTCTCATTAAATAATTGATGGATAGCGGATAGAAGTAGCTATCTCTATCTACCTCATTTGAGTTTTTTAAACTTGAGATTTATGCAAAATTTGTAACAAATTTTCATGTTAAAGATTTTGCTATGATAAATAATTTTAACGAAACAGTCCCCTTCTGATCGGTTAAGGCTTAGCACATTGCCGTAACAGCAAATCCAAACCGAAGCGAGTTGAAATTTAGTATGAAATTTTCTTGGTTAGTTTTAGCGAATCGTTAAAGAACGTACTCTTATTACCGTTTTCCAATCTTAAATTGCTACATATATTGCATTTCGCTACGGTTTCACTTCGTTTTCGCGATACGCTATTTTGAGTATTCGTGTATCAGTGGAACTCTTAAACTATTGTCTATGTGGTTGTGATCATAGCTTCGATTGCCAATCCGTTAATATAGTACTACATTACACATGTAAATATAATTAAGATAGAACTATCATATGGGTATAATAAAAATAAATTTGGAGACTTGTACAAATTTGCTCAGATTCATACGTGTTAGGAACGACTGATCGCTCGTTACTCATTGACTGGTAGATAAACTAAATTACTGTATGAGAATCGATGTAAAGTTATTATAAGATCGGTTTGTAAGGTAAATTGTATATGGTCTTTAAAAGTTATACTCCTTTGACAAGACATAAATACTTTAAAGTATTTTAAATTTGAGTTGGCACATTGGGGATAAGAGTACAAGACTGTACGATGTGCCAACTCTTGTTTTGGGTACTACGAAAGTATTTTTAATTCAACTAAGATGTTTCAAGCAACAAAAGAGTATAATTTTCAAAGCTATAAACTGTGACAATCAGTTCGAAGTGCGGTTCGATGGGTAAAGCTCATTTTTATAACAGTTTTACTATTTAAGTGTAAAATTGTTAATAGTGGTCATCTTATAGGTAATCGTGAACTGTATTTATTATTGTAAATGTTACTATAATTTGTATATATCGAATCTGATGTGAAAGGAAAAAAATAAAAAAATGTTTCCTAAAAAGACAAAATTTTATTATAAGTGGTAGTTGAGTCTTGTCTCTGATCGCAGCTTTGGCCATAGACATGTCGATTTATAGGTTTTTTATAAGTATTTTTATTTTATAAGATTATGCAAATATTTGTGATGTTATGACGTTTTGTATTGCATGACCGCTTTGCTTTTAATCGCTTACTAATGCTTATTTATGTTTCTTGCTGCCACACTTACTATCTCACTCAGAAACGTAATGGTTATTTAAAAATTCCTTAGTGTTGTTATACTAAGGGTTGTTAAGTAAGCATTTACGACTCTAAGTGTGAAGGTTAATAGCTCTTTAAAGCACCATATTTTAATTCTTCTGTAGCTTGTTCTAATTGTTGCAATCACCTGATTTCATTTAATTTTGTACACCTTCCATTGCATGCCTCAAATGTTTGCATCTTCGTCGTATGACAAAACATCTGCCATAGACAAAGTTATTTGAGATCAGTGACGAGATTCTAATTACCATTCCTCAAACTTCCTCAATCCTTATTCTTAAATCCTTTGTAAGTGACTTCGGCGCAACATCTGCATCATTCGGCTGAGGATGGCATCATGCATGGACGGCGGTGCTGGCTGGTGGCGGAGAATATCCAACTCATATAACATTCTAATTAAACGATTATGTTCTCTCTTCCATTAGAATGCGCGAAGGGTTTGCACTTGTACGACGGTCGATGTCATACCAGATGTCCGGACGGCACGTACGCCAGCGAGATTCTGATGGAACGCAGCTCGAGGAGACGGAATCTAACATATTTCTCTGAGCAAGCTGCGAGTAAGCCTGGACCTACAGCCACAGAGGCTTTAGATATGGAACCACGATCAGAAACTAAAGAGAAAGCACCCCTTTTATGTCTCCCTTGTCACTACACCTGCGGGACATGCTCGGGCCCTCACAGCAGTCAGTGTACATCTTGTTTAGACGATGCTCAGTTGTTCAATTTAACCGATACCGAATCTAAATTCTATTGCTACCCGAATACAGTTCTTCCACAGATAACGAATGCCAACTGGCATTACAATCTAAACATTGTCTTGGTTATTGTATTAATATCATTTATCTTCATAGGATTTTATGTTTATTTGAATGATAAATGCTGCTTCAATCGATCGCATTATAAATCGAATATAAATGTTGCTTACAACAAGTTGGCTGTTGATGATAAGCATCAGAGCGCGTTGGAGATCGAAGAGGAGATACACAAAGCGATCAAGTACACGAGTGACAGTGAATCGGAGGAAGAGCTCCGTTTGTAGCGAACTCACGAATTTACTAATTGACAGCAACAGATGCAGGGTTAGATTTGTGATTTACAAATCTGTCACAAACAAACACAGGAATTGTTAGATAAGTTTTGGTAAGAGTTTTTGTATCCGAGTATACTTTTAAATGTACGATTTCTATGTTATTTCATTCCAAAAAAATGTGATAAAACATTCCTTATATTTTGATAATGAAATTTGATTTATTATTCTTACATCAAAAAGTCTTAAACTTTCACATTCAAAGTATTAATATTCAATAACAGGGGACCAAAAAAGTGAAAAAACTGTATGAACCAGAGTATTTTGCTTACATTAATATTCTAATGTAAATTGAAGTTTCAACGTTCACGGGTCATTACGCAAATTCTAAAAACCACAAGCTCTTAAAATTTCCATCGTTTGCAGTAGTAATGGCGGTAACCACACTTTCATCAAGTTATCGGTCCTCATTAAGTTATCTGTTATTAACTTAGTTTCCCACGAGGGCGGAACATTGTGGCAGAGCAGTAGACGGAGCAGTACTGCTATTATTTAAACATACACTATTGAATAATTTGCAATACTGTTCTTTGCTACGGTTTTGCCTCATTTTTTTCCTTGCCTTCGTATGAAATATTAGTAATTCTTCATGTAAATTATAAAAAAAGGTACATCTAAGTTGAGAATAACATAAGACTTCGTGATTCATAATAAACTCTACTTAAGATTTGCTCAAGTTGCCATGTCGTATTTAGTGTATAAATTAGTTTTTTTTTTGAGCTTTTCATTTTGTAAATAGTATTTTTTTGTAAATAAAAAAGTTCCTATTTTTGTTGTTTGTTTTATTTACCAAATAAATAAGAATTACTTTAGTATATACAAGGATTGTAACGATTATCGTGTAGGGGCATGAAAGGTGTTAAAACAAAGCATTCTTGGACTTCATTATAACTGTCTACACCATCGAGTCATAGTCGTAACAGCTTTTGCATCAATAATCCCATCAAAATTGACACAAGACTACAAAAATAATGATAGACCTGAAAAGAATATTAAAAACAAATTTAAAAAGCGAAAAAATGAAAAAAGCCGTCTACATTAAACATTTATTTATTTACCGAATCAGACATAAAACTATTTAATTTCTATCTCATTGTTTAATTATGTTACTTATCTCTCTCTAAGTACCTCTCCATTAATGGAGCCGTCAGCTCAACGAACTTGCCCCGGTCTTGTGCCAAGCGAAGTAGGTGTTCTACGCTGGCAATATTCGTCCACTCCCTGATATTTCGCAATCACGATTTCTTTCTTCTTCCAGCGCGTCTTTTGCCTGCGATTTTGTCCTTTATATGTAACATATTCACAAATACATTATTACAAGTTTCCGGAATAACGCAACATAAAGTAGTAATAAAGACTTTTACTAAATTCTACCATGTTGTCGAAGTTACAACTGATTAGTGGAATACCGAATGACGAACAAACGATTGTGATACAACATTTGGACAGAAAAACAAAGTCTAATGAGAAAGAATCGCTAACAAAAAATAAGCTTACTTACAAAGTTATGTGATTGATAACTTATTTTCAAGTAACATGAATTAAACTTCTGGAAATTCTCAGAAATATTTCGCATTTACAACTTGACTGAACAAAAAGTCCTTTGAACTCATTCAAAAAACAACTCAGACTGTAATTCGACATCAAAACTTACAATATATTTTTCTATCAAAATTTTATATAATTCCAGAAAACTTTTATTACACTATTTTCTTTGAATAGCAAAGCCTTAGTAAAATAAAATTTAACCAATTTTAATATAACGTTGAAATTACTTCGACTCGAATTAAAAAATAAACGAATGCTTTGTACAAACAGGGACTAAAGTGAAATTAAATCAAATTTCAACACCTTTTCAGTTTACATTTTGCTATTTTTTTATAATTTTATTTAATAATAGTAAAAAATGTAAGTAATTCGAAACATTTCCAATGGTATCATCAATTTGGTTAGTTCAATTACGAAAATCGTACGGCCATGGCTTCTAATAGAAAAGGGGGTGATCCGACAAGGCAACCCCCCCTACTGCCCCTTCAGATTGACGTTTCAATGACAATTGCTCGTAAAAGGAATTACGGAAACCCCGTTCAATTCGCAATTCCAGTACTATGTTTCGAGAATAATACAGAGTTGTATTCATCGATAACTAGTAAAGTTAATGTTAAATGCGTTTTACTTTTAGTATATAATAAAATAATAAATTGAGATTTTTTAAGAAGATTTCGCAGCAATCAAACGCCTGTTATTTGTAAATAGCAAATTTGTAATACCGATATTCATATTTAATTGATCTTAAAACATACAATATTATTGAACCTTGATTAACTATCTGCAAATACGATTAAAGGACCCAAATAAACAACAAATAACTACGTCGTAGTCTTTGACTCCAAAAATTAAACAAAATATGGGACCCACCTGCAAGCATAACCTTTCGGATAAAAAAAAATTATCAAAATCGGTCCACTAGCGGCGGAGTTATGCCGTAACACACATAAAAAAAACATACAGATGAATTGAGTACCTCCTTCTTTTGGGAAGTCGGTCAAAAAATACATTATGCTATCCCTATTAAAAACACTTTCACAAAGCATGGTATCTTCCGATCTCAACAAAACTTATGGAACCGTAAACTACATTTACTACAAAATATCCCATGTACGTGTTTCCTTTATCGATCGCGCACAGGATTTCGCATCTAAGTTAAGGGAGCACCCTAACTTAGTAACGGATTTACGGACCCCTCGATATATTGCCAATATGTGGGTAGAATCATTAATAATTGAACGTGTGTATCAGAACAATAACGTCGATTGATTTTGACGTTAGTAGTTACAATAGAAGTACAAAGAATGTTTATATTCGAAAATACCGACAAATATATAATCTATAGCTGTAGTTATTAAAAATGAAAAAAAAAACATCTAAATTTTTCACTAAGTTATTTTTGCATTTTTATTTATTGATTTTTGAGAATAAGTTACGCAAAAACTATGTTCTGTATAGATTTATTTCACCGCACTCAATAATTTCAGAACTGTCTTTGCAAAATAATACTAGCAATACATAAATCATTCCGTTAAAAATTTAAATTCACTTCGTTTTGAAACATAAACCTTTCGAGTTCGTCTCAAGACTTTTGAAGTTCAAATTAAATCTCGCACAGACATTTAAATGTTTTGCAAAGTCTTGCTTTTCCTTGTAATCCGACTTATATTTGAAAGAATAGTATTGCTACTTTGTTATTAATTAAAATGATTTATTTAATTAACGCCTGATATAAATAAATATGTAAAACTTACTAGATATTTATTGCTATTCAAATTTGCAGTCGTTTAATGTTTGAAGTGTTATTATGAACTAAAGTTAAACATGCGCGTAAATTGATTTAACCTCAAAATAGTCCGCTTACGAGAAATAGGGAAATCGCAACATAAATACATTTCCCAACTCATTATAAGTTGAGAACTAGTCAAAGTTACTTAATTAAACTTGAAATTTGGACAAATTTGTTTCAATTTCATGTAATTTGTTTCCTAGTGCGAAATTCTTTTTCTGTGTAATAACAACTTGCATTAAATTTATGTATTTCTATAATCGTAAATTCTAATGAATGTTGAATTTAGTGTTTGTACAATCATACTTTATTCTAATCATACTAATACTAATATTATAAATGTTTAGATGGATGGATGGATGTTTGTTAGAGTTTGTTGCTGAAAGTGCTGAACGGATTTCGATGAAAATTAGTATAGATGTAGAGGATAGTCTGGAAGAACACATTTGTTTTTTATGTATTATGTATATTCCGCTTGGACGGAATCGCGGGCGCAAAATAGTCTAGATTATATGACACGGCACTGATTTACGAGAAATGACCCATTTTAAAAATAGAAAGTAGGGGAAAAACACAAATACTGGGCCATGTATAGAACAAAAACCAATCGCTAAAATGCGTCCCCCCGTGCTCGACAAAAGGCTTGCGTTGGCTCTAACGCCGGGTATACGTGAATGGGTTTCACTATTTTCTCGTTTATCTTATTGAAATCTATATTAAAGTCTATTTGACGCATCTGACAAACAAAAAACGATTGTTGAATGAATAATTTATAAAAAAAACTGCAATAAATATTACGCCCAAATTACCATTAAAATACTATTGAAAAGAAAACTAATCAATTTCCAAGAGATCAAATAGATTAAGAAGAAATTAAAAGATGTATTTCAAGTAAATCAACCCCCATTAGGTTAGCGCTGTTGACCAAAAGTCTAATTATCTTTCTAACTTACGGGAAGCTCCTATGCATTCAATAGGGAAGTATGCTAACGTCATACTTCTACATACCTTAAATAATAATAGACCCGTCAGTCTGAAAAATACGGATTTTCTAGGAAAAGGAGTCAACCAAAGTACCTTTGGAGAGTAATTCTTTCCTCGTTACGTCGCGCTGCGGTGTTGCTGAGGTTTGAAGCGTCACCATAATTATCTCAAGTCCTCGTGACATATATTTTCCTTGTTTTCATTCTCATATTCCTAAGAAAGCTTTAAGACGTATTGTGTTTTTCAGTAGCCATTTGTTAATACTATCTAAAAGTTCTTCAGTTGTCTTCTATTCTAGTGATTTATAAAATGCATCAACCTTTTACTATAATTTTATTTTTCTTGTCTAAGATATCCAGCTCTAAGTGCTTCGGAGAACAACCGTTTGACAAGGCTGTACACAATCACAATAGACTCTCTCAAAAGTCTCGAATAACGCGTCTCAACAATTTAATATATAGGATGTATTTGATCTCCCTGTAGGAAAAATATAAATAAAGTACAGCTAGTATTTCTAATAAAAATTTTTTTAAAAATAATACTTTTGTTAAATTAAGTAAAAGTACAGTATGGATATCGAATTATACATAGTAATGTTTATATCTGTAAGTACATAATGTTTCTACCGTTTATATGAAAAGTATTTTACAGTCACAAAGAACAACAAGAATCTTAGGTTCTCCTTAGTGCCCACTTAACAGTGTCAGTTATTAAATATTTGTTATTATAGAGGAAATATCACGAATATTTACACTAATAATTTGGTAAATTTGGTGTAAAAATGTATAAACATTTTGTTACAATTCTATTTCACCGAAGTGTAGCGTTGCTAATTAATTAGGTAAGGCGTAAAAACCAACTTTCCCGTAGGATATATCTTTAATTTTAATAAAATAAACCTTGGAAACATTATTGGTACACGTGTAAGAGCTTAACTTGAAAACAAAAGAACGGTACAGACTAACCGTAGGCGTGTACTGACAAAGGTTATTTTTTTTGTTATAGTTTTTGACTACTAAAACAAAAAATCTTAAATGAACATTTTTGACCAAAGTTAGATGTTTCATTATTGTTTATTTGTTTTTAAATTAAATGGACATATATGTCTATGTACATAAACTTTAATATGCTTCCTTGATGTACTTATTAAAGTTTTCTCATTCATGGTGAGAATCAGGTTTCGACCTCGCGAAGTGTACATATAGACGGTAGATTTTATCGCACACTTAACTAACTTTTGCTTGTAGATTACCGTTTGAACATATCACATAAACACTTTTCAAGCTTAATAACTTTTTTATTTTGATAATTATTAACTTGACAGACTCCCAGATCACTTGTTTTTATAATAAGGTCAGAAATGAACACACATACATACATATTTCTATACATCATACTGTTTTTATTATGAGGATACCATTATGAAACGGTTGCAATATAATAACTCGAATTAAAACAGTAATTAATTGTATTCTATCAAGAACAATTTTCTTGATAATATGGAATCATCACAAACGTTAAAAATAAACTGAACTATACGCAAAATTTAGTTAACTTGTTTATTTTGTTTAATTTATTTTCCGCTTTTACCTACTTTCCTAAAACCGTTTTCTCAAGAGTCTTCAAAAATTACAACCTTCATTTACATTTTAATTACAAATTCAAGAACCTGAAAATAAAGAAGCCTTAGACGGTGTTTTAGGGCAATTTACTTTTTTTTTCATGTACGAAATAGTTGTATACTCTTGAACTTGCTTAACATTATTCCGTAACACACATAAAAAATAAAAATAATAAAAAAAAACATACAAACGACTTGTGTTGAGTGCAAAATACAACCTCTTTGGCTGACAAGCAGTATGTATACAGCCAAAGAGGTTGCATACTGGCCACCAAGGCAATAATCGCTTGTAAAAGAATATAAAGAAGAAGTCAAGAATGTGATCGACAGAGTTTTAAGTTTTGTATATTTTTTTGTGTAAATAAGTTTTCAATAAAGATATGTTTGTTTTATAATAAGTGTTTTGTATTTTTGGCTGCCGCGCTGTCGGTAACAAGTTAAACAACTTGAGTACCTCCTTCTTTTGGGAAGTCGGTCAAAAATACAAAAAAATATATCATACTAATCATACTAATACCAATATTATAAATGCGAAAGTTTAGATGGATAGATGTTTGTTAGAGTTTATAGCCTAAACGGCTGAACGTATTTCGATGAAATTTGGTATAGATGTAGAGGATAGTCTGAAATAACACTTTAGTTTTTTTTTAATACCACGCGGACGGAGTCGCGGGCGAAAGCTAGTACAAAATAGAATTATTTTGTACAATATTCGAATAAGTCAACAGTTTGAAATACGAAAATTGGATTTGATATTCTTTGAAATTCAAATTTCTGTCCAAAATGTTTTTGCATTAGATGCAATTTCATTTAGCAAATAGTTTAGTAGGACCACATGGTAAGAGAATCTTTAACATTTTAATATGATGGGTGCATCAGAAATGTTTAATATTTTCAGAATAAATAATAGCAAGGTCCATTAGCAAATGAGGTCAGCAGCGATAGTCGCTGGCACAATTACATTATTTACGGCCTCCACCCACACCGATACATCACCTCATAATATTGAAGGCAAAAAATTTTAACACGCCTTTAAAACATTGTTTTAAATATTTTCCACGCCGTTAAATATACCAAACCAGACATGTGTATATTTAAAAATGAAATGTATACTATAAAAAATGATTTTTAGTGAACTTCAACTGCCTTATCCTGTAATGGCATTTTTGTATAAGAAATCTACACTAAGGGACTGCTTAAACAACATTGATTATGTCGATAAGACTTGTTAACAATGAATATTAAGATCAAATAAGTTTGAGGTTATGTTTTGTATTTGTAACTACCCAAAATATTCTTGAATTGGATACTTATTGACTGATGGTTCAATGCTATTTTAAATAAGATTTATCGTGAATATGAAATGTAAAATTAAATTAATAAGTGGGATTTAATTATTGAAATTAACAATACTCCGAAGCGACTGAAACAAGTCGAAACTTTTAGTAAAAGAGCAAAATTTATTAAAGAACGAAAGTAGATGGCGACCGTGTAGCGGCACATTTTTAATTAACTTAAATGTTACCAACGGAATTATTTTTACTATTTCTATATATATAATATTATTCTATAGAATATCGGAAGCTCGCATATTGTTATAAATGATGAAATTAGGTTATTTCGACCAATATTTTCAATGTTACAACGTAGACAGCAAAAAACTAACCTAGACATTCTGGGCCTGTCCCATCACATTGTAAATTTATAACAATCCAACGTGAAATATATGCGAAGGAAATATCAGATTTTATTACCTTATCTGACAGTGACGTCATTTTTAAGCTGTCTGAGCCTCTATCAGCCAGTGGTGGGACAGGCACTAACAAAATTGTAATTTGTATAAGTAACTATACATATTTATAACAAGTATATTGATAAAAAAATAAAACAAATATTTTATAATTATTATTTATCAAGAAATAACAGCCGTGTAGTAAACCCATTCGGAAATATAGATTAAAACCCGGTAATATTTAAATAAAAAACTTTTGTTAACTTCGCCAATTAAAAGTTTGCAATTTAAAGGGAAAGTTTACTGAACGAACGCAAAACGAGCACGAAAGCTGATGTAAATGTAAGGAATCCCAACTTAACACGTACAAAGCAATATACTATATTTAAAGTATTTAAGTAGGTAACTTGTTTTATTTCATTGCTATGTATTATAATAAAGCGTAAACACACAATTCTTTGTTGCCTAATATCTTAGCAATTATAGCATACTTTTCAATTCTTTTTTTAATTAAAAGCCCTACATTTACGTCACGCTTTAGGCTATATATTTTCACGCCATCAAACTTAGGGGGTAAATATTTTGGATAAAAACCCAAATGTGGGAAAGAGACCATAAGTTGCTGCCAACATCAAGGAAGCAAGGTTGCCATGGTTTGTCATTAAGTCATGTCATGTTGACATTTGCAATTGATGATTTAACACATGTAAAAAATTAAAATAAAATTTTCTTAATTTTATGCGGATGAAGTCGCAGGGGAACAGCTAGTTATTAATAATATTCTTATTTTTTTAATTACCATCTGACGCCTCGTTTATCTAAACTTCGACACGCTTTAGTATATAATATTTTCACGCTATTAAACCTAGAAGATAAATGAATTGGAAAAAACCTACATGTGGGAAAGGGACTATAAACTACAAGTTGCCAACATGAAGAATTTTGAGCATTTTGCAATATATAGTAATAATAAAGTTTTTATAATTTCATGCGGATGAAGCCGCACCGGAACAGCTATTGTGTTTATAAAATACATATCAATATCGAGTTGCAAACACAAGTGATTCATTTATATCAGTCGACAATGATTTAAAAATGGTTATCTTTTATTTATGATGTTAGACTAAAATATATAAATACAAGATTCTATATTCAGTATTGTTAAGTCAAAAGTTTACTCAGAATATGAACAATCAAGGTTGAGTGGGCAAAAGTATTAAGGCCGTGGAACAAGAACTCTTCAATTAGCTTATGTAAGTGGTAATTAATACGCTTTGTTATTACGAAGCAGGTCAACAAGATACCGGTGTGACCTTGTCTCTATATAACACTAACTAATGCCCACGGCTCCGCACATTTTTAGTTACACTTAAAAAAAAATAATAACCAAAAAAACAATTTTCTTTATTTGTAGGTAGTCCTTTTAGATTAAATGAAAATAACTGACATGTTTAGAAAATTAAGTAAATTTATACTACACTAGCTTCAGCCCGCGACTCCGTCCACGTGGGAATCCATCGAAATCCGTTCAAACGCTTAGGCTACAAACTCTAACAAACATCCATCCATCTAAATCTTAAAGACTTTCTATCGTAACATCAGTGAAGAAAAGTGTTAATGAAACGTTTTTATTGTAAAAGATAATATTCCATCCAAGTCCACTCTGTTTGGAGTATCGAGATGCCCATTATCGACTACATTCTATTGTTCTAGAACTTTCTAGAACAAAGTCGTTTTCAAATTGAAAGCCGATACAAAAGAATTCAATTTTAAGGTTATAATACTTAAAAAAGAAAACAAGGGAGACGGGGGAAAGGGAGGAAAGGGGGGGGACATCTAAAAATGTAAAATGCAATAAGAACGACTTCTAATAGGACACACATTTTGGACACAAACTGAAGAGTATGTTCACTATATACAAATGCAGTTCAAATGTAAAAATGTAAAAGCCATACATAACATGTTACGCGTATTGACTTGACATTAAAAATTTAAGTTCATTTGTATTATGTTTAGTACTTACATGCGACATAATTCGGATACAGTTATTCTATATATTATCAGTCAGATCTTCTATGCTTTGAGTAGTAGTACAGTAAAATGTAGGTATCCACACAAAGAACCTTTTATACGTAACCGGAATCAAAGCGAACACTTGATAGGTGTTATGGATTTAAATTTGACATAGCTCACGTTTCCATATTCCGTTCGGATTGTTGACTTAGATTCAGGAGATATGAACTAGAGAAGCGAAAGATATATGCAAATTGATAAACATTGTCTCTACCAAAGACAAGTATATTTAAAGAAATATGTTCTATTCGGTACATACTTGACTTGACTTTATAAGTACGAAGTTATAAAGTACGACCGCAACGCAGTGTCAAACTTTGCCAAAATTAACCATTAATTATGCATGAGCCTGTGCGACGTACGGTTTTAGTAATTATTCAAATTAATTTATGACTGTAGGTATGTTTAAGCCAAAATTAAAAGATAAATTTAAAACAGCTTTTCATAAATCGTGGAGTAAATAATCACAGAAAAGTTTCTTAATATTATAGCTGACGAAAACTTCCTTCGTTCAGTGTTTATAAAGTTTGTTATTAGCAGATAATGAGGCATTTAAAAATAATGTTAGTACTAAATATGCCTATATTTTACCTATATTCTAGATTTTAAAAAATCTATATCCCTCAGGTCTCACTGTTATATTTTATTAAAAGTTACGCTTGAATTTCGGACGTGCAATTTCCGGTTAGTAGAAAATAGGATTTTTTTAAATTCTATTCAGCGAAACACATCTGATCTGTTTCAATTATTCCGAACTATTGTTACGACACGAACAGATGGGACGCATTGACAAAAAGAACTTACATAGAAAACAAAATTTTAATAAACAATAACAAATAAAAATACACTTCATTTTCAATTACAATTTTTACTATATATTTTATCCTCATGGTCATTAGCTTTTAATTGCCCACTGTTGAATATAATCCTTTCCTAATACCTTCCAGAGAATAGGGGAAGGACACTCCTCAAATAGAGGCCACGGATGGGGACAGCATAGGGCGTCTTACTAGGTGGACCGGACATAGTGCGCATGGCGGAAAGTCGTTAGATGCGAGACCACATCCCGTGAAAGAATGTTTATTATGTTAACAAAATTTTCACTTATATGCATTGCTTGCAACGTATACATTTCTACTACATATGTAATAATGTAGTATTGTATTATATGTGACATGTATAGGCTGTATATACAAGACTTAGCTAAGTCTAATGTGCTAAGACTTTTGTCCCTAATAACAAGAAACAAAGAATTCCTTACAAATCCTTTATCTTAGTCCACCATGCGTAACGAGCGTCCTATTTTTAGTCAAGATTTAGTTAAAGAGGATAACATATAGTCGGTAAGATCACTAAGACCTTTAGCGTTGCTCTGCAATATTTCTCTGCTAAAAACAAGTTCTTAGTCGACTTAAACTGTCTCTTCCTTTAATCGCTTTAGTAGATTAATTGCCTTATAACTGGGTTCAGTAACTCAGTGTAAATGTGAGTTTATATTTCTAAAATTTTAGTTAATTCCCAAAACTAAAAATGTTATACTATGTAACTAAGATTATACGTGCGACAGTTTAGATGGATGGATGTTTGTTACAAGGTATCTAACTAGGGTAATCCGACTCTCTCTGCCAGCCCCTGACAACCATTGTAGTACTTATATTTTATTTTATACACTTAACATTAATTAGCTACGATATTAATCTGTATCTTGTTGGAAAATAAATCAGTGAGTCGTGTTTAAATACAGGAAAGCTTGTATTTTCCCCTTTGTATATAAAGTTAATACAAACAAAACTTAGTAACTTACATTGAAGCTAACCGTGTTCATTAACAAAGTAATAAAATGTCTAACGACCCAGAAATAATTAGATTAAATTTCAGCTATTATTGCTGAAACAATGCGGTTTATGTTTATCAAAATAATATAAAATAAGACATTACCATAAAAAGTTCGGACGATTTTTCAAATCTATTTTAGCTTAAACATACGTCAACTCTTTTACACCGTGACTCTAGCGCCAGGCGCGGATTATTGACAAATAATGGTTATTAAAACTTTATCATACGCAGGTTAGCAAAGTGCGCTCTTTAAAAATATGGGAACGTTTATACATACAACCACGTTGACATGCATATTAGTTTCGATATGACTAGAATACAATACAGGTCTTGAGTTCGAATCCCGACATGTACTAATGTGATTTTCGATTTTCGAATTCGAGTTTAAGAAAAAAGACATCGTACTGATGATAAGTAATCACCTCTCTACTCTTAGCATACTCAATGTCGGCGCATCAAGCTTTCGTCGTCCAGAATGATTTGTCGTCCATCATCTCCGTTATCCCTAAATTATGTAATTTTTTACACAATCCATCCATCTCTGCTACGCTTCCCCACATGTTCCTCACTTCCACATTGCATATAAGCGAATATTTTTAATTTTAGTGAACATTCAAAATACTGAAAAAAAAACCTTTAACAATTGCATCCTCGCGCAATTTTAAATCATAACAGAGTTTGAACGAAAGCTGCACAATAGAATTTACTTGTTTTTCGTTTTTGTTATGCAAATGTTTGTACGTCGCTTCGTGCAAATGAAAAAATACTATAATGTGTGTTTACAAAAGAACATTTAAAAAGTATTTTAAAATCTTTAAACAAAGAAAAATTTTCATGTGATGTTATTATGATATCTAATATACAGTGTACACTCTAAAACTACTAAAAAGGCAATATCAAAACAGTCTACATCAATAGTATTCTCTTTATCAACTGCTTAGTATTTGCTTAGATTTTATTTTGACGTCTATCTATTTCTCAAACGCAACTAGAATTATTTGTTCGTTAAATAATGACTATAGAAAATTTATTTGTACAGAAGACGAATTGTGTTTGTATATTGTGATTTATTCAATTACATTGTAATATTAAGGTAAATAAAACTTTGTTGTTACTTTTTAGGAATCATTACAAGTTATTATTCTTACAACAAAATTTTAAGTACATAAATTATATACTGTATCACCTATACTAATATTAGATTTGATTGTTTACTTCTTTGCAATAGGCTCCAAATCTTCTGAAAGATTTCAAAATTTCTTTCGCTATCATAAAAACATTGGGTATCACTTTTAACTGGATTTTTTTCGCGTTAACGAAGTTGCGGGTAAAACACTTAAAATGCTCGTTTACTAGCATTGTAAGTGTTTAAGCACTACAAAGCCAAGTATAATAGTGATATTATCTACAGGAAAATACTCTAAAATATTCAAGTTATCGAGTTTCAATACTTGGTATAAGTTGAAATGATTCGTCGAATGTTTGCGGCGACGACGTTATGAATATGCAACTAACTGGTTGGCAAAATCTGCGGAAATGCAATTAAACTTTTCCAAACAGTTATAGTTCGCATTGACAGCGATTCCTGATTTTGCTAATGAGTTTAAATTTAACATTAGTTTTATTGTTGTTTGATTTATAATACCTTTTTAAAAACAGAAAATTTAAGCAGAAACATTATTTTTGAATCTTTACAGACACATAACCTTATTTGACTTCTTTTGTACACCATACCATACATTAATCAAGAACTGTTTTTTTAAGAATGCATAGACAACAAAGACTGTTTTTTTTTAAGAACGCATAGACCACATAGACTGATTTTTTTAAGAACGCATAGACAACAACATTGTTTTTTATTACTATAGTAAATGTTTTCATTATATTAATTGAAAGCAATGTTCAATGTATACACGAGTACGTAATTATTTATTATGCAAATGGGACGCAGATGGGTACTTTTGTTGGATAATAAATCATCGTGAATGAAGTACAAAAATCCCCTGTCCCATAATATTATTAAACCGAAAGATTTCGTCGTATTTCACTGGTATTACTCGAATGTTTAACACATTTTTTATTACAATAACCTTTTTTACGTTAATGGTAAAAAATTTAAATGATGTTCAATTTCACTGTTTTTAATTTCACAGCTATCTTACTTCTTACTAATGATATAAATGCGAAAGTTTAGATGGATGGATGTTTGTTAGATGTAGCCTAAACGGATGAACAGATTTCGATAAAATTTCGCATAGACATAGTCTGAGGCTACTCACTTCATTTTTTTTATTTTCACGCGGATGTAGTCACGGGCGAAAGCTAGTTATGTATTAAGACGTTTTCATTAAACCTGATAAGTATAATTATATATTTTGGGATGATATAAATACAGTTTTTCTACGTACGGTGTATTTTAATTAGAAATTCGATATGTGTAGGTTATATTTTTCTTTTAAAATTTACCATCTCTTGTTTATATTTTATTATGCCATATTCAATGTAATTAGGTCACCAATGCTTCAATAAAGAAAAGTGCTGTTTTACGACTATACTCAGGAAGTAACGTATAGAGTGCTAAGGGAATTTTATTGCACTACGTCTTATATTATTATCCCGAACTTTTTAGTATCAATTCTTATGTTTATTTTGTATAATATATCATACATACAACTATATCAAATTATAAGGTCACTGTAAAATTAATTTTTGACTTACTAATATTTTATTTTACTAAAATTGCTTAATAAATTATTTGACTAAATGTAATCTTGCCACGATACGGATTAATAGTTATTTACTTATTTTAACTACAAGACTAAAGTAAATACTCTTTATAGTTTTTCTTTATTTTTCATCTTATTTTGTATTGTGTTTGTTTATGATTATACCGTTAATAATTATCCTATAAAAAGAGAAAAATAGACTAAAATAGGCATTTACTAAACTAGCGCGTACAATATTTTAACAATTTTTTTAAATATTTTAGTCGTGATCAATATCATTGACTTATTTCAATACCTAAGAAAAAAAGTTTATTTTCTATCCCTTGCTTACCTTCGGTTTACTACTTTTATCTTTCCTTTTTTAATTTCTCTTCCTTTTTTAAAATACGTAAGAAAATATTTCAATTAAAACAGTATAAAACAAAAACAGCTGTCTCAAATAATTTCCTACTTCCTCGTTCAAAATGATTTACCGCCGAGCATAACGCCCCCTAATTTGCATTCCGTCTAAAATATAAATGATCATAGCCGTCTTAAATTTAATTTATAATAGCAAATATTATGCTATTAAAAAAATAAATTATCTTTATACTACATTTAAAATCTAGTTGCAAAACAATTGGATCAGAGAGAGGAAAATAACTATGTAATAAGAGACTGGAAATTATAACTTATATCTTTAGTTTTAAATGCTTAATTTCATGTAAAGTCGATCTAGGATCTATACTCGTATATCTAAGTAATTATTATACTTATATCAGGAAAAATTACTCGGAAATACACAATTTTACTTTATCCACGCTTGTACGGTAATAAATAGGAAAAAAGTGAACAATCACATTAAATATTATCAGAAGATGAGATCGGGAACAATATTATTACGTTATTACGTACTCCAAGCTAATAAACTGCCGCTCCTTTGATGTAATAACACGTATTCAGCAAATTATTAGATAAACCGCATCACAAAGCTATAGTTACTCGTAGTGTATTCGATGAAAGGATAAATTAATGTGAAAAAAATGATCTACATAATGTTATACTAGCTTTAACAAAAGTAGCCTATATGTTCTTCCAGACTATTACAGTAAATTCTACGTCTATGCCAAATTTCATCAAGATCCGTTCAGCCGTTTAGGCTACAAACTTTAACAAACAACCTTCCATCCAATTAAACTTTTGCATTTACAATTTAACTATTCAAATTATAATATTGGTAAGATTAAAATATTTTTACTAGTAAAATAATGATTTATATTAAATAATTCTGCATTGTTGATCTAAGAGCAATATAGATTTCCATCTATGGATGTCTATAGATCAATGACATGAATTTACTTACTTACGATTAACTTCCCACAATAATTTTCTTACAGCTAAGTTTTTTAATAGTCGTTAAAAAGCGTTGAGATTGGAATAAAATTTTAATTACCTGTCAAAAGCATTGTAAACAGCTGGTGATATTTTCGTAGCTTATAAAATAAATACATTATATAATTGTAGTACCTGTTTTCAACATTTATTACTTAGCTTAATCGCCTTTTTAGTAAATCAAAATCTATATGTATAAAAGACAGTCGTGTTAGTTAAACTATTTATAACTTAAGAACGGCTCTACCGATATGGCTGAAAATTGGTGAGGAGGTAGCTTAGTGCCAGGAGACGGACATAGGATACTATTTATTCCGTTTATGGATGATGTTTCACTCTCGATGAAATTTGGCACAGATGTAGAGGATAGTCTGGAAGAAAACATAGGCTGTTTACTTTTGTTTTTTTTTTACACGCGGACGGAGTCGCGGGCGAAAGCTAATTTAGAATAAAACACTTATCGATTTATGTTGCATTGTATATAAGAGACAGAATTTATCAGGAAAGCTGTTAAAAAGCATCTGAAGAGCTAAAGACTATAGCTCGTTATCTTGTTTTAATCTCAGCACTTAAGAGATTCGTTAGCCACAGAGGTTCAGGCGTTAAACCTTCTTTCACCCTAAGCACCACTCCAGGCCAAGGGAACTTTTATAATACGGATGAAAGTAGACAAAAGGGGCCACTTAAAATTTATGAATGCAAAGTTTTAAAGTACCGAACAAGGCTATAATAATTTTAATTTTGTTTTCGAATAAAACTTCTAACTTCTTAAAGATTAGGCTTCGGCTTTCTTCCAATTTTATAAAGAAAACACTGTCAGTTTGATTGATAGAAATATTTGTTGCTACATATTCTCTATGTACAATTCTCTATAGATACACTGCAACATAAAGCATTGATTCAAAGAGTCGTATTTCATTGAAATCACTAACAAAAGTGTTTGTGAAGTCAGAGGTCCTTCAGTATCAATTCCATCCAACTGTCGTCCGCTTCAACGCAAACCAAAGGCAAGTGGAGATCGAGTAAACCCGGGGTGACATCCGATACCGCATTGTTCCCGGACCTCTTTGTCCCACGAAATGCATCCGACGTCCAACTGAATTAAACCTATTAACTTTATCAAGGTGTCATTTTGAAATTTAATTCATTTTCAATATTTGTTCCATACTTTTACGGATGAGACTATTTGAAATTGTTTTCTAAATAAAGGTTAAACTTATTGAATGAATAGTTTCATAAAAATAATATTCAAGTATGCATCACAAAGTCGAACGTTGAAATAAGATCGTCGGTGGCTTAGGGGTTTGAACACTTGACTTGAAATCTACAGCTCTGAGGTTCGAATTTCGTGATTTACCAATGTGTTTATATATACATAATTTACCCGAAGTATACGTAGAAGAATACGTTGAAGAAAAACATCGGGATGCATACTGCACACGTCAGCGATGAAATTCAAAGATATGTGTGAATTAAACTAAACCTCAGCGGGCCAGCGTGGTTGACTATGGCTTAGTCACCGGGTAGGTCAAGGGTAGGGTCCGAGTCCCTCAGTGGCGACGTATAGCGAGCTGGTGATGAAGATACATCACAATGGAACACATTTTACATGAAAGAAATAAAATATAACGTGGTATTAATTAAAACAAACTGACATATTTTATCAAATTAGCTAGCCTTCTCCCCATCTCCAAGTCTCTATAATAAATATCACTTAGTCAAACAGTGCTGGTATGGAAGTTAGTCAACCAAACTTGGCAATGTATTAAGTACTACAAGTCAAACTCTGCCATAGTATCTTGTTGGTAACTTACGAACATTCAAAGTTGCTCGCATGTGACCGCTTGTTTTGTAACTAATATGCTACTGCTCGTTTAGATTATTGTCATGGATTGTTATGCCAATAGAAGTTTATAGACAATATAATAGTTATTATTAAAGAAACTTATAAACCCAATCATCTTGTATTGTATGTACGAGTATATCACTATCTGGTAATATGAATCGAAAATCTAAATTGATCAAGATGGTTACACCACAAGAGTTTAGATTCTGTTAGTAGATTAAAATAAAGTTAAATTCGTTAGACAAGGTCGAATACTTGCGTATTATTGGACCTTGTTTTTAATGTTAAAATGCAACAAAACAAATCATTCTATTCCAATTAGTATCATGACTAATACATAACTTCGTACTTATGTGTAATCTCGTAAAGATCAATTCCCAAGTTATAGAAAAACTTCTTATGAAAGTTACAGTAAATCCTAAAGTTGTGATACTAATTCCTTGCGATTGTTGCTAAACTTACTAAGAACTACTTACACATAACTTATTATCTACTGACTATATGAGTTATTTCGCTAAAGTTAAAGCCAGTTTGAAAATAACTAGCGCCAGTGATGGAGAAATTGAGAAGCTAAATGTTAGCATAGCATAAACTTCTCTTTATAAAGGAAATGAGGACAAAGAAGCAGTGAATCGCTTAATATCAATTGATAACCTTGGACAACAGTAAAACTTGAAGAACTGCAGATGGGCATATAATACAGAAAGAAGATAATCAAGTGAACAAAAATGTAGCATGGTTTCAAAGGTAGAGGAAGACTGAAGAAAGCATGTAAAAATTGGAAGAGGACATGCGTATAACGGGACAGAATTCAAATGTGACGGCTGATAGAGACGTATGGAAGTGTAGTAATTATGTACTGAAGTTAAATTCAGAATAATGTAAAGGTAAGAGAATAAATAAAAAAGAACCTGGCCTTCGGAAAGTAGATAACACTTATGGTTACTATATTAATTTTATTATATGTAAGAGAAAACGCTATTAAAATTAATAATAATAGGGCTAGTAAAGTGCTGAATGTTGAACGCAGATAATTGGAATCAATTTCTCTATAATTATGACCTATTATCTTTTATAACAAGCCAATATTATCTGTACTAATTGTTGCATAAAATTGGCTTATAGATAAATAATTCTAAAATAATGAACTACTAATTTACCAATTATAAATATGCATTGTAAAATTCAGTATATCGTTAATCTGACCTGACTTTTGTTCTGAAATCATTCTCCTTTAGCCAATCTGGAACGTCCTATTTTCATGAACATTTTCGTGTATTTTGTGACATGGAATTTAAAAAAAATGTACTTTAGAATTTAAGAATTTTCAATATGGTTACGCTGTCAAAGGACCGTATGGGGTTGATGTACACCTTTATGAATATTAATTTCGACATCGAGACGAAGTGAAAAAATGTTTCATAAAATCGAGAAGCGAGATTATGCAGACATATCTAACAGTCACAATATACAGTGTTATGAGACAGTGTTTCAACAAAAGAATTACCATGTAGTTATTTTAAAATAATAAATAAGCGTGAAATTATGGACTTAACAGTGCTAATGCCCGCTTTAACATCTTAGCACGAATGGGCCGGCACGCCCGGTGTAATACCACGACCACACAGAAGACAGGCGTGAAATGGAAGCAA
>NW_013524957.1:52602-66450 GCF_000836215.1 Papilio polytes
AAAAAAAAAACTTATAACTCTACTTAGATTCCTACAACTTTATTGCAAATCTTAGAAATGCGAAAGTTTAGATGGATGGATGTTTGTTAGAGTTTGTAGCCTAAACGGCCGAACGGATTTCGATTACATTTGGCATAGATGTAAAGAATAGTCAGGAAGAACACACAAGCTACTTGCATTCGTTTCGACGGAGTCTCGGCCGAAAATTAGTAATTAAATTTCGGAACAACCTATGATGTATGATGTATTCACAATACTTTTCAATTTTTATTGTTATCCTTTTAAATTGTCAACTAAAGTTTTTTTTATTGTACACGATGAAACAAAATCGTCAAAGGAACAGTTTGCAAAAATGTTTCAAAACGCTTTTAGCTCGGAAGCGACGAAGCGAAAACTGTTTGTACCGATGAATATGTTGTGAATTGTGAAGCTATGTCTAAACATCGTATGCAAAATGGAGGACATACCTTATTTTAGGTAACTATTTTCAAATTCTTAACAGTAAAAGGTTTATGTAAGGTAGATGAATAAGAAACCACCAATTCAACTAGTACGATACACACTAATTACCCCTAAGGAATGTGGCGAAGACTTATAATAAAATCTTCAAAACAGTTTCATTAAACTAATCACAAAACTGTCATAGATTAAATAATAAAATGCAAAGAGTAAAAAATTGCAACAGCTACTTTTATCAATGCATACCAGTCTTATTTCACGATGCGTCAAAAATATTTTAAAAATAATTTTTGAGCAAAAGTTTTGAGGAGCGCCTGGCTTTATGAGGGTCAGTGTTTACATCTGTCAGGTTATGACTTTGTTATGACGGTGAGCAAAAGTTTGTGACGGCGCAACTGCGGCTGACTCCATAAACAGTAATGTTTGTTGTTGTTGCCCTTTCTGACTTGTTTCGAGTTGATATTGTTGTCTAAAATGAAAATTTTGCTTTTGATATTATCTACTTTTGAACGTGTGCTTCAGGGCAAACGCTTTTGCTTTTATTACTTATTGATACGATTATTCTTTTTCTTTGTTTAGGTTAATGGATTTTTTCTTAAGGAGATATGAATTTGAGAACTGTGTTTTTAAGAAAAATCGCTTTTAACTGACACTTATTTTTCTGTGTTATTTTTCTTTGATTCATTAGCTGCCAGTATTATACAGCACACTGAGCATACAACCTTCGTAGTTAACGTAAAATGCAGTTCCAATTCGGTATCTGATTAAACAGTATGGATGTTTGCGATTATCGTTAGTTACAACGGCAGCCGCTCGGCGTCAATTATCGAGTTCAACGTCAAAGAGCTTCGTCAAAACGAACCCGTCCTGTATAGCATCCCTAGGGATGTGATACGATTCAGAAAAGAATGCGTTGCTAAAAATGTCGATTACAAACAGGTTCGACTCCTTCTGATCTTTTAAACAATATTCATCGTAGTAATATAATATATCATACTGCTGCCTTTCGAAGACATCTGTCTTACTGGCGATACAAGTGTAGCAAAATATATTGTTTTCCCTCAATTTCTCTTTGACATTACAGAGGCAAAAATAATATTGTTCTTAAAAAAGTTGTACGATAATTGCATATCACAAATGCATTACATTATTATACTCTACTTACCATTAGTATAAAAGTTATTTCAGACTGGAAAAAAGTAACATTATCGATTTATTAATCAGACATCACTATTGTACCCAATAATGTTTTAACTCTTAATGAACGTCACTATTTGCAGTGAAGATGTGGTTTCTTTTTGAATTTGCTAACATTTCCAGAACATTTTCAGAAAAAAAATAGTAATCAAACACAAAACAACATGAAATCGTTTAGCTAAATTGAGCATGTTAGACGGAATCTAGTGTTTAGATGCTAACCAGTTAGTTGTTCATCATAAATTTGTTAAAAACTGCAGTCAAGACAATAAAATTTACTACTAGTACTTTGGTACTAGATGAACTTCAAGTCTAGTTGAGAACTTGTTAACTTTGAAGTCTGTTTGTACCGAGTTCTGTTTACTAGAGCTCATTACTGACATTTATACGTTTATTGTTTGTTTGTATTTGTACTTCCTTATAAGATACAATGTCTACCATGTTCAAAGGATATACCTTACCACAATAATCTACAAAAAACGTCACAAATATTAAGTATTTGATAACAAATAATTTATTTGAATACAAACAAGTCTCAAAATTATCAAAAGTAAACTCTTACAGTCACACTCAGAGTCTTTAATTATACTTAAGCAGTCTCCTAGTGTAGAAGTATCTAGAAGGGATATCTGTACTATCTTTGATTCCTTTAGTTTAGACAATGATAGTGAAAATATTAGATAGTAAAACGTTGACTGCATTAGGTTTCAAACACCGGCTGCAGTTTTAAAAATTCTAGCCAAGTATTGCTAAATAACCCTTTCGTGCTATGCAAAGGTGTTGATAATGTGCGTGTCATGTCCACATTAACCACTAACCGGCCTGATTACGTCACGCTATTACTATTGCTTTGTTTGTCTAAATTACATGACATTCCGGCCACAAAGGATCGTTGGTAACGTGTGGTAAGGACACAATCAAACCGTAACCACACAAACTGTATACGCTATCAATAATAACAATATTTACGAAGAGTTATTAACCATTGATTAAATAAAAAAGTTAGCCATAGAATTGTACTTCTATAATGTCATTAGTGGCGAAATCATGTCAAAATACGGATCAAACTACACTCCAAAAAAACACCAACTGCCTCATGCATTCTCCTAATGTAACTGTTTAAAAATTCCTACATTTTAATGGAGGAATTTAAAACTACCAAACTTAAGTAAAGGTTAACCCGGTATTGGCTCTCATGACTGCCTAAAGGGCACATCGAAAATCCTTCATGTCGTCGTCGGTAAACCGAGCGGTATAACTTTAAGAACTTGTGTAGATAATATTAATGTACGGGTAAAGGATATTTTTAGAACTTAATATACTAAGTTTAATAACGTGCGCTAGAATTATTTTCAATAACGGTTTTCAAAGCTTCGTATGAGCTCTGCGGGTAATCTTTTAGGAATATTAATTTGATGCGCCGCGCTGAGAGACGCCAACAAAAATTTTCATAAAAGAAGCCAGTTGTTGCCGCTTTTGTTACTTTATTAATACATATTAATATCAACATGCCGAGGTTGTAATTTATTCATTACTAGCTTTTGCCCGCGATTCCACGTGGAATTAAAGTGAGTAGCCGATGTGTTCTTCCTACTCTTCCTATATCTATGCCCAATGTCATCGAGTTCTGTTCAGCAATTTAGGCTACAAACTCTGACAAACATCCATCCGTCTAACTATCTAAACTTTTGCATTTATCTGTACTAACATTATTATTATAATAAAGCTAAAGATATAATAAATTATGCTTACGAGAGTCATGATAACTTTTGAGTTAATTATTACAAAATAATTAAATAATTTTAACGTAACATTAAAATAAGCAGAAATCACGTAAGGTATAAACACTACATTCCATTCGATAATCTATATCTATACTCTTTCACCGTTAGAAAGGTAGTTTATGTGTGAGTAAAATAGGTTATGTTTTTTATTATTCTTTTAATTTCACAAGGACAAAATCGCGAGCGAAAGCTATTATAATACTTAATTATTTAGAATATATACGACCTGAAGTTGATAGCAGTCATAGCGTTTATTAATTTCTCATCAACTTTTAAGGTTCGTTTTGTTGAGTGCAAAATACAACCTGTTTGGCTGACAAGCAGTATGTATACAGCCAAAGAGGTTGCATACTGGCTACCGAGGCAATAATCGTTTGTAAAAGAAAATATATAAAGGAACAAGTCAAGATGTAATCGAGAGAGTTTTGAGTTTTTGTATATATTTTGTGTAAATAAGTTTTTGAATATAGTTATATTAATTTGATAAAAAGTGTTTTGTATTTTTGGCTGCCGCGCTGTCGGTAACAAGTTAAACACGTTTTCCATTGGACACATTTTTCGAGCATTAATGGAAATTGCGTTACATAATGTAACATGGTTGGACTTATCCACTGAGGCGTTGCAGTTGGAGTATGCCCAACCGTCACCCTGCTCTGTCCCCACGTGGAGACAGATGAGAATAAAAAGTTTCATCCATCCCCCCCTTTTGCGACGAAGAGACGGTTGGAACTTATTTTATTTCATAACGGTTTCATCTGTCACCTTATTGGTGATAGTGGGACTAAAAAGTGGTACTGATGAATCTTTTTATTCTCACGTGGGGACAGAGCGTGGAGACGGTTTGGAATAATCCTTGCAGTTGCAAAGTTTTAACTTCATTAAAAATCATATTCCATTTTCGTTGCTTTACAATTTACAATTTAAAATACGCTCCAGAATTACATAGAAAAAACAAAGTTTGCGAACTCAACATCAAAATAGGAATAAAAATAAACATAGTTATGTTATGTTACCGAGTTAATTAAAAATGTAGCTCAAGTTGCTTCTCGTTCGAGCAACAACTTGCTTTGACTTTACTTGCACAATATACAAAAAATGGCCCATAAACAATTTGAAAATTATATTGTAATAAAGTCTAATAAAAAAGCAAACAAAAATTCGAAAACCTACATCTCGTCTACAATGATAAAACGTTTTAGTATTGCATGATTTTTTAGGATTACTAGCTTAATTTGCATAAACCATTAAGTGTAGAGTATATCAGTTAGTTATCTACGTAATACCCTCGATGTTTCGTATTTTCACTTGCATTTCTAGATTTGTGAATACTGATTTTCGTGGCTCCTAATGTAAACATGAACATTCCAACTTTAATAAAACATCAGAAATTCAAAAACAATTGTTATTTATTATGTAGATGTAATGCAAATAAGGGAGTTTGTTTGTAATAAATTATCACGAACGAGGAAGTAGGTGTAATTGAGAAGCGACTTTCCGTGGAGATTACACTGAGGGAGGTATATCAAATTTAAATATGAACAGATGATTTTAATGTTATTTAATGTACATTTCAAATCTAAAATATAGGGTATATTAGATTTACTGATTAAAAACAACATAAAAGCTAATACGTGATATATTGTTACGAATTTTCTAGAATAAACTTCTATGACTTCTTATTGAATATCTTATTTCAATATAATGTAAAAAACAGCAACGAAGCTGTTCGTTAGAAAAGAGACGAGTTTTGCTGATTAAGGTTTTGTCAGTAAAGAAAATAAATTGCAGGAAAGACGGCGCAATTTCAAGTTTTTTGGTGGTGGAAAACACCCTTGCTATTTATTCTCTAGGGTGGGCCTGTAAATTGTTGAAGTTACACCAAACCCTGCCTAAACCAATTTATTTAGGAACGGTTGCTTCATTTCTTTTCGCAAGGAACGGAAATAATTAATTAAGAATAAATGCTATATATTTTTATTAATCTTAAGAAGCATTAGAAAAACAATTTAATGAAGCTTCTTACCATGATCTTCGGATAGCAGGGGGGACAACTCAACTCATAGTCCTACTCATAGTCATTCACACTCATAGTACAAATACGTGATAAAAACTAAGGCACAGAAAGTTAAACAGTTTTAAAACTTTTAAATAATAGCACTCATATTTTTACAGGTCGTTTATCACTATTAAACCGCAAACAAGATTTCCACAAAGTATTATTAAGATGTATAAAGGATAATTAAATTATGAACAAAGAGTTGGCCAAGTAATAAACTTTAGTTGTTTCAAGAATTTGGCAAGTCGATAACTTGTACAAAAGAAGTTCATTTAACTTTTCATTAGTTAATTAATTGATTATTAGAAAATTTTCGACGAGGATATAACAAGACAGAATTCAGAAATTAAAATTTTAAAATTACTTTCGTGAACTACCTTCATTTTAGGCTTATGAAAATGGTTTAACGTATTACTCATTTTAAGAAATTTTAACCAGCCGATTATGTATTTTTCTTTGTTTATTTAAGGTACTTACTTACTACTTATCTCGGGAACTTTTTTCAATTTCAGAACTGTTACAGATCTATCAAATTTACAGGGAATTTTTCTAATTTTTAAAAGGTTGAAAAGCAAGAATTTCTAACAAGCCGAAATGTTTACTACCATTTATTTGTCCCTATAGTAATCTAGCGAAATGAACAGTTTAAATGATTTTATAATTATGCAATTCTTAATAATCTGTTTCTTTCTATATTAAAACCTTTATGGAATCTCAGACAATGCCTCACAGGTGAACAGATATTACGAGTCAATACGTGTCCAATCTCTGCCTGTCATCTTTGTAGCTTTACGGTATTTTGAAGAGGAAGTGATACAAGTTCTATATTCTTTTTGTTATTCTTTATTTATAGTAAGAGGCTAAACAAAGCTAAACATACAACTTGACTAGAGAGTCTAGACATATATTTTTTGTATGACAAAACTTTAAGCGTAACGCAGTTAGATCGTGCAAAAACATGTGTTTCACTAATGTAAACGTGAAAAGTTTACATGACATTTGTAATCTACATTTCAGAGGTTAGGACCACGCTGCGTTCATAATATTGAATATAGCGTATGATTGCCGGCACGCCTGTAATAGAAACATATGTTAATCTTAATCATATCATAAATGTGAAAGTTTAGTTGGATATTTTAAGAGTTTGTAGCCAGAACTGCTGAACGAATCTCGATGAAAATTGACATAGTTTTAGAGGATAGTATGGATGAACAGATAGGCTGACTTTCATTTCACGCGGACGGAGTCGTGTGCATAAGCTGGTTTATTAATGTAATTAAAGTTCTATCTCGTAATAAAATCTAAACATGTATTTTGCAATTCTATTCGGATTTAGATTTTCATAACATGTAGCTTGAGGTAGGCTCGAGCACATCGATAATAAGAATCGAGAGTAAAATCAATTCATACCTCAGAGAATGTTTCGAGGTTAACTGGATAGAAAACAGATCTTATGCTGGGCGGATTATTGCATCTTGTCAACATAAACAATACAGTCTTCCTTATTTTTATGTTAGATTGTTTCTCCCAACCGCAGCAGTAAATTGATTCTCTAAGCTTCATACCCTGGAAAATTCCCAGTAAAATCAATTTTAAAATATAGTGATCTAAAATAAATTTAAATAAGTAATGAATTGTACTTACGACCTTGTTTTCATATATTCATTTTTACATTTAAATCAGTTGTTAAAAAATTAAAATCGTGGTCTATTTTCAGTAAACTAGATATTTACTAGGTAGAGATATCAGATTTACTTTTTGCCCGATTATCAATTGCCAATCCATAGATATTTGTGTTGTCTTGATAAAATGTATAACAAAGTGACGAGAATATTAAATGTAAAAAAAGTACCTTTTGCATTAGAAAATCACCATAGTAACATCCTATAAAGAAATGTAGAGTACAGGCGAATAACATTAGCGTGAATTCCAAGTTGATTTCAAGACGATACAGTGACTAAAATGTTAAGAAATTATTTACTGCTAAAATCACCTAGTTCCTTAGACGCAAGTTTTAAATCTTACCATTAAAAATTTATGAACCGACTTCAGAATAAAGAAGGTTTTAATTTGACTGCGTTTTTTTAGCTCTAATAATGTAAGGCAGAACTGTAATGTTTTGTTATTATTGTTGAAATATGATTATACAACTTTACTTACTTGGACAATTTGAAAAAAAGTAAACGATGACAAAAAGATCGTTGTTTTTATTTGTAATTCAAATACTTCCATAAAATTTGTTCTAAGAGATTTTGAAAATCTGTAATTTAAAGAAAGGAGAATATAT
Organism: Papilio polytes; assembly: GCF_000836215.1. Lineage (NCBI taxonomy): Eukaryota > Metazoa > Arthropoda > Insecta > Lepidoptera > Papilionidae > Papilio > Papilio polytes. Next base: position 60,386 of record NW_013524957.1, read on the forward strand.
TTTCTCACTTTTTCATTACAGCCCAAAGTAAAGATAAAATTATTACATTTCTTTACTTACTTGTATACCTCCTGCAGCTTTTTATTAATTACCTTTAAATTTTCAATAATTTCGTTTTCATTCATATCAGAAAGTGATATAATTTTTCTACTCAATATTTCAATTTGACCACAAACGTGTAGTACAAAAATCGATACCAAAGGATCGAATCCGAAAAAATTCCAACTTCCATTGATCGTGAAAATCAAAGATATTAAAAACAAACAAAAATACACATATATAACATCCTTTTGTTTTTCTATTACTTCTGGGTATGTAATATCATATATATGAGTTAAATGAAATTCTCCTTTTATGTAAGAAACAAGCATTAAATAAGAAGCTTTCAAAGGAAATACACTAGCACTCATTAGAACAGAATAAAAATATAGTTTACAAACACTAATGGCTTTTGCGGAATATTCCATGATTAGTAATTGTTCTTCATTTGTTTGTCGATCAATTCCTTCATAATCTGCATTCAGCATATCAATACAATTTCTCAATTCATCCCTATAATACAAAGCTAGAATATTTTTATATGGTATAGTCAAAGATACGATCAACAATGATGCATTTTTAATCGCTTTCGCATACTCTTTGTTGGGTATATCATAACATATTATAGAATTTGCGAAAAAGAATACAATGCTGCTAGACACGATACTGATAAATGCAAATCTCAAAAGCCATCTTCTATCTCGTACCAATTTCGGATGTATTCCGCTAAAACGTAGAGCGTGAGAAGAAATATTAAATGTTCTTTCAAATGTTAACATGTTTGCTAACAACTCCGATGACAGTTGATTAGGTTATGTGCAATAAAAAGACTGGTAAACTAATAATGTGACAAGAAAAGTTGACGGTGGTATAAAATTACAGAATAATAAAGCAATAATTATATCGTTATGATACAAATTTATAATACGATTCGCAATGAAATTATAGGTTAGAAACTTAACAGTAAACAGTAAAAATTGCAAGTTAATAGCGTGTTTCTAGCGTTTTTAACAAATTCCCGTTTAGCTGTCTTACAAAATAATAATACTGATGAGTTTATTGATGCATTTTTTAAAAAATCTAAAAAAATTAAAGCTTTAATGGAGGGTGCAAATTACATACTCAATATTATTCAAGTCAAGTCTATGATTTGAACAAACAAAAAAAGTTTATTTGAAATATTATGGTGATCATTCCAAAGAAGACAACTCTATATCTCTACCTAATAAATTAGCCCAAAGCCGTGTTATTATTCTTCATAAGATTAAACTTAATAGTAATATTCTTACCACAAGAACTAGAAGATTGCCGTTGTAACAAGACAAAAATAAACGAATAGTGCAGGAGAATAGAAAAGCAATAAACTCCGTATTGACTTCGAGGCGATACAGCGACTGGAATAAAACAAATATTGTAGGAATGAAGAACTGTCGATTTCCACTGTCACAACATTTATATAAACATAATATAACCCCTCCTAGCAGAAGCAGAGACAATTATTTATTTAAAAACATTTAAAAACATAGGAGACTGAAATTCAACGATATTGTAATTAACGATAAATGACAAATGAAACAATTCTAATGCTACAAAAGAAATTAACAGAATTATTTTAAAAAAATGTTATCTCTTAGTGAATGATAACTAATATTCCATTTTTTATAAAAATAAATAACGTTGACTTACTTGAAAGATTTGAAATAGAGCGAAAGGCACCAAAAATACCGCTAATTTAATTTGATACTCGAATAAGATCATAAAGTTCGATTTAAGAGAATCTACAAATCTGTAAATAATAATGAAAATTAAAATCCGTTTTTAAGGTAGTTAAAGTAAAGATTTTATCGAGTGTACCTGTATAAGCCCTGCAATTTAATGTTGATAGTCTTTAAATTTTGGACAATTTCATTTTGATCAGTCAACTGATTTAATGCCAACAATTGATGGCTCAAAATTTCCAATTGACCACAAATTTGTAGCACAAATATTGATATCAAAGGATCGAAGCCAACATAGACAATAGTTGCGTAAATCGCAAAAATGAAAGAAAGGGAAAACAAGCATAAAAACACGTAAACATTATCCCTGTTACTTTCTATCCATTTTGGATACGTAATCGCGAACATCTGAGCGAATTTAAATTCGCCTTGAATGTATGAAAAGATCATTAAATACGCAGATCTAAGAAGAAATGTCGATGTAGCTATAGAAACAGAATAACACCAATATTTACAAACTTTACTCGCCATCTTTGAATATTTCAACACTAATTCTCTTTCTTCTTTTTTATATTGTTCTATTTCTGATAAATATTCATCAATAGTATCGAAGTATTTTTTAAAATGTTCTTTGTGATGTATTGCTAAATAATTGTAATACGGTATCGATAAAGATACGATGACGAAAGATCCGTTTTGAATTGCCTCCGCGAATTTACTATTGTTTATATCATGATAAATAATTGAATGAGCAAAGAAATACACCACAATAAAGCACACGGAGTTAAAAAAGCTGAACTGAATCAACCATTTCTTATCACGATGTGAATCTGGATGGATGCCGTTAAACCGTAACGCGGCAGTCGAAAGACGAAATTCATTTTCAAAATTCAATACCATTGTATAAAACTTTAAAGACAAAAGGAAAATAAAAACAATTCTTAGCAAAATCGACAATATATAGAGACCAGAGTGAAAAAAAAATAATTACAAATTGACACGGAATGTGGTCAGCAAGTCATAATTAGAGTAAGCTATGAGAAGTTATTGGTGTGCTTGACATAAAAATAACAGGCTACACATTTGAAATACAAAAAAAAGCAAGTATTTGCACTAATTTATTCAGATGCATGTTCATTAAAATATTGTGTTCAATTTAAATGTTTTATATTTCGTTTGCTCAAGGCTGCATAGAAATATCGCCTTCGTGAATTTTCTACAGATTCGATCTAGAAAATAGACAAATTATAAAAATTTATGAAATAATATAGGTAATGGTATACTTACAATTTGTTTCCGTATAAAACTGAAACAAATAATCAGCCTTAATTTTTTACTAGCATTCGCCCGCGACTCCATCCCTACGGAACCGGCAAACGCTACCTTCAACGTCAAAATGTCAAAACGCCACAAATTTGTAGATGTCAGTGGTTTCTACTCTCGTGAGGATTAGGCGATTAGCAAGTATATTCAAAACTCACGATGGTCAAATCGTTTTAAAGAAATTGTAAAAGACCGTTTGCTTACCCCTATGGGCTGCAGCCGTGAAGGGTAAATTATCTTTATTTATGTGAAATTCACAGTGCGGTTGACGATAAAATTACAGGTTTGTAAAGAAGGTATAATTATATTAATATTGCATCTAGAAATGAAAAGATAATACAGTGTGTTCAACGGTTTGTTTGCATATTTAATGGTATTTTTAAAATCATGAAAGCTTACTTTGTAAATTACTATAGGATGTTCAAATAATATACCATGCTAAGTTTTAGTTTCTGAAATAAGGATCACTGGACGAGATATTTTGAGCATTGTGCAAAGTAATTAGTTCCAGGTTTTCCCACAATACGGCAAGACATTTTATATTTCTGGTCAATGTATATTTACCCCTTCATTGGATAGTGTCCAGTATAACGAACGAGTTATTTAAAAAATCTACTGAAAAATCGTGGGACTTGATTTTAGTGTGTTGGTAACATATAACATTTTTTTTTATTACAAACAACACCGTCGTATTAAGGTTGGAAATAAAACTACTCTTTATGTATATTACAGTATTCTTTTTATTTCACACATATTTCACAGGAGGAGTTATAATTTAGATTTTAAACAGAAAAAATATTCAATAATATATTTACATTTACAAGAATCAACAGTATCGTCAGATTAACAATTTACTTAACCTAAAAAAATACGGCAAAATTGATTTTTTTTAAATTTCGGAAGGTTTCTTCGTAAATGCGTGAACTATTCAACTATAGATACGTAACAAATATACCACTTAATAATGATTTTCATTAATTTATTACAATATAAATAGATTTTATGACATCTGCCAAATAAAGTAAAATGATTGAAGCGGATATTAAATGGGGATTGGGTAATATGGCTATTTCTACTAAGAAAATATGGTAGGGCGTATTACAGAGATATTTATAAAAAGACTATGTACACAAAGAACCCTGTTGCAATGTTAATATATATCGATGACAGCGACATCTAGCGAACAGTACAAATGTTTCATCAATTCAAGTCAAAATCAATTATTGTACAGTAAATGACACTGTGAACGGGACGCTAAAGTTTTTAATGCAACAAATTTACCCGTCGATTTCACGTCAGCCATTTTAAATGAGGAAGACACGAAGACTGCGATTTTTACACAAAATTCCAACTTTCGTTACGAGTATCATTCCAGTCATTCACTATTACATCAAATCGATGTTCATTCGTTCACTCAATCTAGCCTTTACTTTAAACCATTCAGTTGTACTCGAAACCATTCTCAATCGATAGCATTCTTCGCATTAACTGTATACCATTCTTACGTCAGCATGCATAGAATTGCATAGTATGCTAGTACTTTTATATACCACGTAGAATTCGAAGATAGCATACTTCGTGCATATATCATGCAAGGATGCTTATATTTTGGTAGCATGCGTTTAAGCATGCTACAAAGAATACTCGTGGGTAAGCTACAAAGAATACCAATACTACAAAAATAGTGGGTATGGAGGGGAGGGTAGTGCAGGTTTAAACTGATGCCTTTGCGATATGTCAGTTGCTTAGGACGGCGGTTCAAAGTATACTATGTCGGCTACTATACTATTATATTTTAAAAATATCTATATAACTATATATGTATTTTTTTTATTTATGGCCAAGTACATACGATTGCCAACGTCATATTGTTAAAAATTATATCCATTAATTATATATTATGTAAAATTAGTAAACTTCTGAAAGATACAAAAAAGTTAATGAATTTATTTTCAAATAAATGTCCAGTTACATTCCTAACATTCCATTCAAATTCGCACGAACTAAAAAAAGACTACAGTGAAATATGGTCATTCCAAATAACGATACAAAATCTATATTATTTCACTATTTAATACTTTATACACATTCCCTATTGATTTATTTAAATTGATATCAACTGCAACGTACAATCACAATAAATTTATCAAGAAATCTGCACATCGACCATTAGAAAGAGACAAATGACCAATTTACATAGCTCTGTCTCTATCCCACAATGCGCTACGTCACATAAACCTATTTGAGGGAGATAACGATATTTTCGGTTCCTTATAACGCTATCGCTCTCGCACAAACCATTTAGTCAGAAGTACTACCTATGTGTGAGAGAGATAACGCGTCATTTCATATTTCTGCTACCTCTGTCGCACAAATAACATTTACTCCATGTGCGAGAGAGACAACGCTCTACAAAGCCTTCATCGTATTGTCTCTTTCTAAAAGTCCATTTGCAGAATACAGTTAGGTCACTATAATTTGTACATTTCCGCGATTGCTTCAACTTTTACTATTAATTAGTTATTTTACACATGCGCTATTTCTTATCGAGTTATTTTCCGTTCTCTGTACTATACATAACCTATCAAGATTCGTTTGTAAAAAAAAGTAATCCATGCCGCTAGTAAATTTCGACCAAACAGTTAAAAATATTCAGTCTATCCGTATAAATATTTATAATCATAACATTATCTAGAGATTTAGTGTTAAATATGTTTGCGGAAGTATACTGAAACGAATCTTAAACATTTCTCTTCGCAAGCGTAGCTCCCAATCTGAAAGTAGTTGAATTTTAATAGAATTTGGTGTTAAACCATTTAAACTTCGTTTCAGTATTCCGTCGCAAGTGATATAAAAATGACATTCCACAAATCCAAAACGAGTCGTACAAATGAATTTTATTCTACCAGCACCTCGATAGTTTGTGTCAATTTATGCGTTTCAAGACGAAAAGATAACACAGCCATACCATACATATATAAATGA
>NW_013524957.1:67187-69636 GCF_000836215.1 Papilio polytes
CCTACATTAAACAGATAGATTAAAATAAAAGTATTCTAATCTCCACTAATATTACATAGAGGGAAGATTGTTTTTTGTATATATTGAAATAACTCAAAAACAACGGAAATTCATATATTTTAATGGCATTATATTATAAAATTGTGGCAAATGGCAGTCATGCAGCCATTCCTGCGCTAGTTTTCAGCTGGCTCTATCGCACTCTAGTATCTTTTACATAAATTTGATACACACACAGAAAAATATACTTTAAAAAAGAAAAAAAATCGCATAAAACAAAAAGTATGTGAATGAAGAAGTACTGACCGCGTACTCGAGCAGCGCCAGGTGGCAGAAGACGTACTGGTCGGGCATCTGTATGGAGTGCGCGCGCTGCGCCCGCACGCGCTCCACCGCGCCGCGCACGTCCGCCACGCCCTCCGCCGCCAGCCGCGACGTGCACACCTCCAGCGTTATGAACGTGCCTACACACATACAAATTGCATTGCATACAGCTTGCCGCCTTTTGCCACATATTCTTTTTTTATTACCTTTAAGGTTGATGTATGAAAGATTTCATTTGTAGCTTGTTTTTGTGGCAATAAAAGTCCTTTTTATTATTATTAAATCATCATACATTTCAATTATAAATATATAACTTTATTTTTTCACTAGCTTTTTCCCGCGACTCCGTCTACGTGGAATTAAATAAAAACAAAAGTGAGTAGTCTATGTATTCTTTTAGACTATACTGTACGTCTGTACCAAATTTCATCGAAATCCGTTCAGCCGTTTAGGCTACAAACTCTAACAAACATCTATCCATCCATCTAAACTTTCGCATTTATAATATCAGTACGAAGTATGATAATAATGACACGCTTAAGCCAGCATAAGAGCGTCGGTAACTCAGAGGTTTGAGCACTTGACTTGTAATCTACAGGTCTTGGGTTCGAATCCCGACATGTACTAATATGATTTTCGATTTTTATATGTACATAACTTACCCGACGTCCTTACGGTGAAGGAAAACATCGTGATGCCTGCACATAACGGCGAAGAAATTCAAAGATATGTTTGAAGTCAACCCGCAGTGGTTGACTATAACCTAGTCATCCCTTACTTTAGGTTAGGCTCCGAGCCCCTTAGTAGGGACATATAATGAACTGGTGATGATATTGATAAGCCAGCAGTAGTTTTAAATACGTCGTCAAACATAATAAAAGTGATTAATTAAGCAAGGCAATAAAGAGGTTTTTATTTATTTCAATTCCACTGACCAGTTCTACCGATGCCGGCGGAGCAGTGCACGACTATCGGAGGTCCCCGGCTGTGACCTGCCCACGCGTCCCCTAAACTGAAAACAAACACATAACATTTTAGCATACAATATACAAACTAATTTCTATAATTCCTACAAATTTTATCACGCTAAAAATCAAAAACATATACATGTCCATGAAATAACGTTTTTATATATTGGTCGCGAGCGCCTGCCATAATTTTAATAGCAACGGCTAAGTTTCGAGTTCACCGTCACGTAAAATACTTTTTAAAAATTGACATTCAAAATCTGTAGATAGCATCAAGTACACGCATTCCCTCCAGGCAAAAATCTCTTTCATTTTTATTCCCTCAAGTATATCGGCGATCAAATATTTACAGTACATGATCCTGTACTTGGGCGTATACGTATACGTGTCCTAATATGTATACATACTTATGTACTTGTGTTTGCTTGTTTGTGCACAGTCGCGAAAATCCGTGGTGTTCCACTTTGTAATACTGTCTTATTCATTGCAACGAGACAAACTCCGCCTCTTACAAGTAACCAATTAGAAAGCAGTGAATGGCACAAACAAAAGGATAATTATAAACAGAGATTAACCGTGTATCACTAACCTACTTTTTTCGTACAAGCATATTTAAAGGATGCGTTTAATTGCTTTCTGTTTCGCGCCGTCGTTTCAAAATATTTGAAATAGCGTATGCGTTGCCTATCCTTAATCGACGGAGGAGAAAACGCACATAAAGAAGATTTTTCGCCTTCCTATGCGTCTCCCCTTTCTCTTTCGATCCTTTACTTATTAGTAAAAGGGTGAAAAAGTTATAGTAAAAAACGTGTGTTTGTTATTGTGTTTATTTGTGTTCGTGTATACGTGCTTGTATTGTGTTTATTTGTGTATGTGTGCGGCTACGTGTGCTTGTTATTGTGTTTATTTGTGTATGTGTGCGGCTACGTGTGCTTGTATTGTGTTTCTTTGTGTATGTGTGCGTTTACGTGTGCTCGTATTGTGTTTATTTGTGTTCGTGTACGTCTACGTGTGCTCGTATTGTGTTTATTTGCGTTCGTGTACGTATACGTGTGCTTGTACTGTGTATATCTGTGTACGTACTCAGCGAGCGCGGTGCGCTGCGCGCGGCGCACGAGGTGCAGGAAGCGCAGCACGGGCTGGGCGCGGCCGCCGCC
>NW_013524957.1:70307-71571 GCF_000836215.1 Papilio polytes
CGCGCGTCGTCATCACCAGCGCCACGCAGCCCTGCTCCCACACCATGCGCCAGAAGTCGCTGAACGTCTTCGGCAGCGGGCCTGCGCACGCAATCGCCTTATACTCTACCTATTTATATACCAGCTGTCGCGAGCGACTTCGCACACATTAGTACAGAAAAGCTGTTACTCGCGATTCCGTCCGCGTGGAATTAAAAAAACGTAAGTAGCCTCTGTGCCGAATTTCATCCAGATCCATTCAGCCGTTTAGCTTACAACCTTTAGAAAACATCGATCCGTCTATTTAAACTTTCGCATTTATAACATTAGTCTGAAATATGATGTTATTGAACTTTTCAATAGGCAAAGAATTTATGAAATCGGCCCAATACTTTTTAAATTATTTCTTCTATACATACAAAAATACAAATATTATATGTTCTTTTCCTGACTTTGTTCTATATCTGTGTCAAATTTTATCGGAATTCGTTGAGTCGGTCTGAAGATACCTTTTAACAAACATCTATCCACCTAAACATCCGGGTAGATAATATTAGTAAGAAGTTAATAATAGTCAGTTTTTTTTTTAATATCTAGAAATTATAGTAACATCATTACTAACCTTGTGTACATATGAATGCGTTTTTCTGCTTGTATCCATCCACGTAGTTGGCGTTGATATAGTCAGTGGTGGGGTCCTCCGGGTCAGTCTGCGACAGCAGCACGCGCGAGTGGTCGTAGCACAGCACGTCCGTATACCGGTTCTTTGATAGATTACTTGGCAATCTGGAAACAGGCATACAAAACTAATTAAAAAAACCAACTCCAATACAAATCGAATGACACTTCACTCATCATCATCATCAAATTCTGACTAAGCTATAACAAAGAAAAAGCTGGAATGCGAATAAAATCTTCACTACATAAATTTGGTACTGATGCTGTAGAAAAGCCAAAGCAGCTTCCTTTGACAAAGTAACATTCGATTATCAATTTCGCTAATCAAAAAGCCAAAAATAGAACTGACAATAACTTTCTATAAGTCCTGTGCTTGTCACGTGTTTACTCCCATACATTTTACGTAGATTGAGGCTGATAGAAATGTATGAAAGAGCAACACATACTGTGTCGACCCTTCGTAGTGACAATGGCAAATTGATGAAGACATTTTATGTATTCTAGTAACGATAGCGTTAATGGAAAGGAACTTTGTGTAATGAGGCAGGTCGTTAGTATATCAGTGGGAGTACTAACTTGGCGTGGTGGAAGGTGCCCTGTGGCGGAC
>NW_013524957.1:71662-73618 GCF_000836215.1 Papilio polytes
GACGCTTCACCCGACGACCACGTGCCGCGAGCTGCGTCCACACATACACATTTATAACCTATATCACCCTTCCTTGTCCCACGAAACCCAATACAATAATCATGCCGAGGCACCTCAGTCCTCGAACATAGTAACAGCCTTAAAAGAACCGAGGCATAAAGTTAAACTTAGGAATAAACAATATAAGCGACAAACAAGAGGTATAGTATATAAACGAAGTATGGTATATCATATTATTCCTAAGGTTAACTTAATATCGCGTTTATTTGAAAGGCTGTTAGAGCTACGCTAAACGCATCTGCTCTGCCTCCTCAAACCCGGTGAATTTGTTAATGCCTCTTGGAGGCAAACACTCACTCAATACAAAAAAAAACCCGGACAGGTACCAGGTTTTAGTCCTCCAAATCGATCTGTCTTCCGTCATCTCAAAACAATATAGTGACCATCACATTTTGCGTAATCCATGACAAAATACGAGAATAATCAACTTAAAATATCAATAATAACAAGGTAAAAGATGTAGTTGAAATATAAAGGTTCTGTAAATCTCGGACGATAATGTCGAGTAGAGTCGAGAACGAGGTGACGGTGACTTACAAAATTCCCACTAATAACACTACAGCAATATTAATACTAGGTCGCTTCGAATATTCTTTTGTTCAATCTAGTTCAATCTAGGTCTTTGGTGAGTTTTCAACATGATGTTAAATTAAAGAAATTTCGTTATGTCAATAAAAAAGGCAATATTATAAAGTGATTTTATTAGATATCACGGAAGTTAGAGTATGTTTTCTTCTTGTTTGTATATTTTAACTCGCTAACTTAACGTCATTTAGAAATTTAAATAAAGTTAAAGTTGTTTTCAAAGTGCATTATTAACTTCATTGTACACAAAACCTTAGATTTAACTTTTAAACTCAACAAAATTAATTATTTTACCAAGTGATCCAAAGTAATTATTACTAACGCAGGTATTTCGTATAGTTTTACTCCTCTTTACTACAAATCATGAGTCCCTGCAGACTACGGTTTTTTAATCATGGTACTGTCAAGCCAAAATATTATTAAACCAAATCTGTAGCAATGTACGCACTTCCATTCTTACACTGACTCTCCACAAGTCTTGGAAAAGTTTATTCATATGAGAATTCGGTACACTAGCGTCGCATAATTCGCCCGACTAAACTATCAACCGATAATTTTGCGACAAATTTAAACAGCTAAAAAAGTCAAACGAAATTTAATAATTTTGTATCTACAATAACGAAATTCGTAAGGATGTTTAGTATTTACCGTCGTCGGTCTTTCTATCGCTCATATTACGATATCATAAATTTTGTTACAAACACAAAATTATACAAATCATATTTAATTCAAAATAAATAACTGACATTACCTGACAAACATGAAAAGTGAATGTCAAAGAATAAAGTCTAGTTGGCTATGGTTGGATTAGATTTTTTTCAGTCTTTGAATTATAAAAAGAGGCCATACACAAAATATAACAAGATTTTTCACGATTAAAATTGATAAGTTTATCTTACATTTAATTAAGTAAAAAGTGAACTAAGAAAGATAATTATTTTGGTAATAATTTGGATGTTAAATTTCAAAGAAATTGCTCCCACAAAAAGTTTTAGTATGTTGTGTCGGCAGTGGAACCCTACGGTCATTTATGATAATAAGTTATAATCGACTTAAATTATAGTCACGGAAATCCGCGGTGTCCCACTTACAGAAAAATTGTCTTGTCTCTTGCAACCAGACACACTTCTTATAAATAACTAACCAATAACCAATTCTACAATGGGTTCCGTAAACGAAACAATAAACGCAATTAGTCGTTTACCACTGAGCTGCGTACTAAAAATGCAAATAACAGTAGTTTTTGAGTTGGAACACCAACAGATTCCCCGACTGTACATTGTAAATGAACTCACTGATCAAGTCTACTTC
>NW_013524957.1:74505-76848 GCF_000836215.1 Papilio polytes
AAAAAAAGAAACATATAATAAACTATAAACTGCGTGCATGCGTAAAAGCGCGCGTATTTACGTGCATATTCATATATGCGTATGTTTACGTATACACGTGCGTGGGCGTCGCATACGTGCGTACTTTTCGAATACACACAAGGGGTAGTGTTTGTGTGCGAGTGTGTGTTTATGTATGTTGCACTGACCTGAGCGGGCCGGTGTCGCAGGTGTAGGGAGGGTCGCTGATGTGCATGGCATCTGGCTGCTCAAGGCGCGCTACGCGGTCGCTCGTCATATCTCGTGCGACCTCGTGCTCTATTACACCTGCAATCACACAAAGATGTTAAAAAAGTCACTTAGAAGCCTAGGAGTATGTATTACTGACTAAGAAAACTAATCATTTACCATTTTGCGTTTTAACCGGCGGAATATAATTGCTGATCACATATTCGTCTATCACACCATCCAGTTTGTTGTTTTGAAGATTATTCGTATAACAATTTCTACAATGCTCCAACCTAAAACAAACACAAATATTATTTTACAATTTAATTCCTTATTCAACAAAAGGTTTATGGCAGTTCTATTCAGACGATAAAACTTGCTACGCGTAAGATAACAATAAACAAATCAAGTGAGTTTTAAACTCGGAGTTTAGTCGTTCTACGTACAAGTTACCGCAATATAATTGTTCACCCGCTTTGAAACTGTTTTACGTATTTCATCGCATGAAGTAAACAAAATGAGTTGAATGTAGAGGACTATTAGTGCCTTTTGAGATTATGTAAGACAGCAGATGAGAATGTAGGTCAGGTCACCTTAGTGATTGCATAAACAAACTGAAATTTTAAGAAAAATAGAACAGACTTGAGGCATAAGAACTTTTGCATTAATAAAAAAGGTAATTAAAAACGTACACAAGTAATTTTTAGCTTGCTTCTTCAAGGTTGTAGTATTCTTAGTGCCTAAAAAGTTGAGTTGTTACACCAACAACTTGATCTTCAAGATTTACATAATATCTATTTAATTAGTACCATTTTTACTTCTAAGTTATCAAAATTACATCACGATTTGTTTTTAGCAAATGACATAGGTGTATAGCGAACATTTTCAACGAGGTGTGAGCGAGGCCGGCATGGCAGCAGCACGACGCCTCATGCTCTGATAACCTCACATAATGACACTCACATAGCGTAAGGGTACACTATGCAACGTATCATATGTACCAGCCGACCCTCCATAGATACTAGGGCAAGGGGCAGGAAGTAAGAAGCCAGAAAGAACAAGAGAATCACTGTAACATTGTATACAAGGTAAATATACGATACTGATTGTTGCTCGCGACTTTTTCCGCGTGATATTTTAAAACATATAGCCTATATTACTCACTGAAAACGTAGCTTTTTAAAGGTTAAATTTGCAATCGGGCTAGTACTTGTTGAGTTATTACAATACATACAAAAATAAAAAAAAATCCTATTTTATACATGAACATTTACATTTGACTAACCTAAAACTGCGCTATTTCTTACTTTAAACACAGTTAAAAGCTACAGTAATAGATATCAGTTACCATAAAAATTAAGACATGATAAAACCTATTTTAATGAATTTAATAAAATGTCTCATGCCGTCTACAGCAATAAGATCCAATATTAATATTACTGAGTACTAAAGCTGGAGTCTCGAGGGAAATCGCAACGATATTTGACTTTCAATTTAATCTGAAATGATGCAAGTCGGAGAATAAAACGTGCAAGCGAAGGAAACGCAAAATGTAAATACGGTTCTGAACGGAAGCGCGGAGGCCGCGTAAGTCGATACACTTCAAGTGTACTGTTTCTTTGTAAACAATGCCAAAGGGGCTTTAATTCAAGCGGAGTTTATGTCGACTACTAAGAAATTAGACAAAGCGGCGCAAAATTTCCTTCCATAGTTAACATCTATTCTACGAACATTGTAATTTTCCATACGTTTATTTCAGTGAATTGTGATAATAGTAAATTGGCTAAACCCCATTATTTCAGTATTACCGTTGACAATACCTACTAATGATGATAAAATTTCATTATGTAGTCGGATTCCTGTATAACATAATTTCTAACCTATTACAAACTCCTAACCTTGTCTTCTATGCTCTTTTGCATCATAAATTGCAAAATCATAAAGTACGGGTAAACTAGCTTTATTATTCTTTCTATATTCTACAACTTTGGGAAGACCAAGAAAATGTTACTTGGTTTTAACCCCCTCATAACCTATCCTTTATCCTACTGACATGGATTCGGCGGAATAGGTTTATTAACCTCAAACTTTATTGTTACGGCCTGTGAACCTTTATTGCTTTAACCCTATCCTATA
>NW_013524957.1:77154-104865 GCF_000836215.1 Papilio polytes
GCGTAGGCAGGCTGGCACGAGGCACGTGCGCGCTCAACTGCGGCGCGCTTACCGTATGTACGCGCTCGCGTAGCTTCTCGCGAACAAACAGACGCAGTATTCGAAACGGAGCCTTGAACCACAGCGGCGCGGTCACTATTAGTACCTTCTTCAATTTCGCCGGGTATCCGCCCTGTAACAAAGATTTTTTTCATAAGTATATTTAAAGAATTCTAATGTTAATGATGACACTAGCAATCTCTTAAAAATGTTTAATATATTTTGATTGCAAATCTCCTACAGTACCAACAACGTTTTTCATACACTCGTCTATTATGAAGCAATAACGATAAAATTCATTAGAAACGTTTAAAATAATCCTCAAAATTGTTGCTAAAATTAATAGGGACATAATTTATATCTTCGCCAGCTACATAGCATATATGCCGCATTGTCTGTTGTATTCATGCAGCGCTGGAGGTGAAGCCAGCAGATTTCTCGCGAATAAACAGGAGTGCACTTGACTCCCGCTCCATTGTTTGAAAAATATGAGAGTCGTGTAGCATCTTTATGAATTCACAAAACAGGCTAACCGTGTGTCGCCTGCCTAACACGTCATTACAGCACAAATATAACATTCTCTCTCGCTCTTTTGTACTAACTGTAACTTTTTAAAACCTACAAACATTTGTTGTTGTATATGTAAATGTATTGATATCGAGAAGGCGAGACAGGTGTGGCGATCGATCGATCACAGAGGTAATCTCTAGGATTAGAGAAAGGGCAGCCGGTTCAAACGGACGTAATCGTCGCTTCGCTTGTAACTAAATCCTCATGATTGAACAGGCATGCACAATAAAGTACGTACAACAAGTGTAAACAGATGTGCTTACGACTCATTCTCTCAAAAACGTACTTTTTCCCATGTATAAATTTAGATTGTGAGAAATTAATTACCCTTCCAAAGGTGTAAAAGAGTACTTATTTGAAGCAATGCCACACGAATTATATGTCGAAGGCACTTCAGAGTTGCGACGATGGAGCAAATTTAGGTTTTATTTATCTATTGTTAAAATATTGTATAGTTTAACAATAGATAAATAAAACTTAAATAGACTAAAGATTTCTATAGTATCTTTAACGCAATATTTTAAGACTGACAGAACGGCGCTGAGTGTTCGCAGAGCTATGTGCTGTATTGCGTCGTTTCGTAACACACGCAAACGCAACGCCCTTGTGGCATCACTCTAACACAAGAAGTCATAAACGCGCGTTTAATTCGTTCCTAGTTGAGAGTAGATTGCGAGAAAATTCGCGACGGAAGCACTCGAGGCGTCACCGCGCCGCAACCCTGTCAAGTACCACGAGCGAGCACCGGAATAGACACGGACACAGACAAAAGCGGGACACGGCCGCGCGATATAATAATAGCCCCAGACTGCGTACAGACTTCTTAATTGCTCTGATGTAACAAAAGCGAACATAAGATACAAAAACAAATGCAATTCTTTATAAAAATTGAAAACCATATCAATTGCAACCATGACTTATCATTTACTATATCACTCACGTCTATTTTTTCCGATGGCGACACCGACTAATTTCGAAATCATCGGGGGTCATTCTTCTTAATAATGTCTTACGAAAGTTTAAACAATTTAATGACTTTATGAGGTAATTTCATAGATTGATCCAGCGAGTAGTATCAGGAGTATATGGATCACCTCAATCTATAATAACCGTTCTAAATATAGTTTAATTAAATGTTCATGACAGATCAAATTCACAGTACAAGTCACGTATACACGCAGTAACACGATAACTCAGAGCAGGAATCCAATAGCTCAGATGTCTCGCGACTTGCGACTGGCAAACGATCATTCAACTATATTGTTAACATGTCACAAATTTACTTACGACAAAAAGAAATAAGTTTTCTAGTAAAATAAAAATCTTGAAAGCAACAATTCTCATATTCTAATCTCGTAGCAGTTGTAATCAGTAAAGTGCTACGTGGCTACAGAGGGGTAAAGGCGAACCTCAGTTCACAAAAGCTAACGCACATTTGATGCTTCAAAACAATCAGTAACAACTCAAAACAAACAACAAAGCAAATTAATTTTCAAGAATTTCCAAACACATTTGTAGCAATAAACATTTGTATTGTTTTAAAAAGAAACATATAAATTAAGTTCATTTAAACATACTTTAAAGAACACTTAAAATTTAGATAGTATAATTTTAGTATTTAATGAACGCGATTATTAGACAAAAGTTAATAAAGACTGAGCAGATTCATTCTCAAAAGATAATTAAGGTAGCGCTGAATTTTAATTTAGGAACAGGCACAAGTGATCGTCGACATAATTTAGTAATGAAAATGAATCCATATTAATTGTGGGAGGTTCACCTCCCCAACCCCTAGGGGTTATATCACGTTGTTCTTATAAATATTCACGGCTCTCTACACTTAAGCACTAGCCGTTCTTTTATGTGAAAATCAACACACAGTCGTCTATTCGCATTGAATGTTTGAAAATGTGTAATTAAATGTAAATCGTTTGTTAGTCTCGCCCAAACAAATTACGTACAACCTCAATGTGACATAAATTTATTTTAATTGCAAACATGGTTTCATTTGAAAATTTTGAATTATTTTTTAGTAAAAAGGTTTCTGCAGTTCTACAGTTTTAGAGTACAGTAAATAACTTCAATATTAGATATTATTCTTTAAATTTGAGCCCTTGGTACAATAAAAGTTGCAAATATTTCCAGCACGTTTAGATTCAGAAAAAGAACTCAGACTTGGTATTTTATATTTTACACACAAATTGAAAGATGAATATCGTTTTCTGACTTATTTATTGATATAGTAGCAATAAATACTAACTATAGCTAGGTTTTCAAAGCTAATATTATTTCTTAAAATACTGACTATAAAAACTCCGAGAAGCGGGGGATAAAAGATAGCGCGCCAGCCTCTTGGGAGGGTTAAGGCGCTTTACAGACGTAAAAAAGGTTACCGCAACTGACAGCAGGCAACAAGCTGGTATGACGTTTGTCAACTGTTTTTATTGCTGCAAATCCGTGACTAAGTTTATTCTAATTACTGCAACTAGAAACTGTCGAATTGGTATAGAATTTAAGTGGTGGCAGGTGGTGGGTGGTGGGTGACTTATGCACATACTCTTTGCAAATTGTGGAAATCCCAGGAACCGTAAACTGTGTTAAGCACAAACAATTTCTAAGGATTGAAATAAAAAAAATACAGTTTTTGAAACTAATGTTATTACGTCCGCCGAGTGCCTAAGATATTCAAAGGGTGCGAGGGCGTTGGCCTCGCTTTCAATTTATGAAATCACCTGACACGGAGCCTACTTACGCCCATAATATTAAAACCTTCCTGTGATATCATGAACCTTGGCACTTCTACAAAATAGACAAGACTTAAGCAAAAGATTTTTTTGTTATCTAAAAAGTAAAAATTGAAAAAACGTAAAATTAATTCAGAAATGAATGACAGGTGAAATATTCGATAATGAATAGGTGTTTCGACAATGGATATCCGAATTTACGTTAATTCTCGATTAATAAATCCTTTGATCATTCAGCCTACCACAGATTCAATTACTACGATATGAAATGAGTAAATCCTTTGTACCAAAGTCCATTTATTGATTAAAAGCAGTATATAATCTATATCTATACTAATACTATAAAGAGGAAAGATTTGTATTTTTGCATTTTTGTATGTATTTGATTCAAGCAAAAACTACTGGGCCGATTTTAAAAATTCTTTTATCATTAGAAAGGTAATTTATCTGGGAGTAACATAGGCTATACTTTATTATTACTAATATTGAGAAAACATTAATAAACAGAGTATTTCTGATCCCCGGCATTAAAAAAACCACTATGTTTTAACTTTTCAATTGGCACAGACCTGATAACTACTTTCCCATATTTATACATCTACAGACATGGTCAGTTTCGTGCGGTCTTAATACTGTCTTGAATATTTCGTCCATTGTATATGAACTTTTCAACTCCATAGTTAAAGGAACTATACCCAAGTATAATATTTATTGTAGTCTACTGCAAGCAAGTGCGTTATCCTTTACCTTCCGACATTGTCTAGGTGTCTAGACGAAGGTAGATGACGTCATCGGTACAAAGAAACCTCCAGGCGCTGTCTAATGCGCTTTGTCTAGAATCTACAAAGTAATGGATACCGACAACTGAACAAAGAAGATTAAAAGCTATTACTAATTCGCATTATTTTAACTCTTTAGTTCATTATAAGACGAAGACGAGTACAGATGAAGTTACCTACGAGTTATAGTTTAATTTTTTTCGGTTGAGTTAGACTTTTTATTATTTTGATACCTCTATAAAATTTAATTACTCGGACACATACTTTACAACGAAGAATAAATTATTTTCTATATTTCTAATGCTAGTAAATGTATAAAAGTAATAAATTATTGATATTTGTTGGTTTACAGTAAAGTTCAATTACGTTGCATAGGTAGCTAACTGTTCAGACTGACGAGTGCTCTACAAGAGTACTCGACTTGCCATTTCACGTGATATGTTACTATCGCTATTCACGAAAGAGAGTTCATACAGTTTTTTATTACATTTTTGATAAAGAAACTAGTACCTAAATAAAACCCTACTATGTTCATCAGCTGAAATAGCCTGATCATGATGATGATGAGAATGTTTGGTGATGCATACACAATAATTTATTACAGTTTACATATCCACTTGATGTTATGTTAATAAAAATCGTTTGCATTGGGGGCAGATTACATGCAGATTTAATTCCGGTAGACGGAACAAAATTTAAGCAACTATACTATACAAACATATTTAATATTTTACGTCTTAAGGTACTTGACCCCTCATCTAAAATTTATGTGAAGCAACCCTAAAGGTAAGGGGTTAATAATAATACACATAATTTATAAAAGGATATTTCGTATAGTCGGAGAGACAGGACATCTGCAATATTAAATTTGGGCATAACTGAATGACAGAAAGGGTGAGAAATGTGGGTTTATTTTTACAATACAAAATTAAACAAAATATTTTAATTTCATCAAAGATATATCACAAGGTATACATATTTATGAAGTATATTGAAATGCGACCTAATATCAACGGTATTGCAAAATACGGTCGATATATTTTCATATAGTTGACATAATATATCGATGCCTCTGCAGTATGCGGTCATATTTACTACCACTGTGTTTATATCGCAACTCCGTAGCTAAAGTAGATTTATATCTATTAAACGCTATTTTGCAGTTGTGTAATATATGATGAAATCAAACTTTTGAAGCCTATCACATTTTTCAGGTTTTTCTAATATTATATTACAATCTCATACTAAACTCTAATCTTAAAATAGTCAGTCGACTGTTTCCCGAATTTGAAAATTCGTAGTCGACCGTTTAGGTTGTTCTCGTTTCTGAGATAAAATTGATTTCCAGATCTTTAATGGTTTCAGTTTAGGTTAATTAAGATTTTCAGCCTTCGTAAAATCTTCTTCTAAGAATTATTTAACGTAGAATTAATTTAACGTTAACGTAACGTACGGCACCTAATTTAAAAATATAATTACAAACTCATTAAAATACAATAAAGTTCGGTATTTAAAAATTCAAACCCTTTTAAACCAATGGAAAAATAAGATTAATCTGTAGCAAAGATTAGATTTTACAACGCAATTTCCACCCGCACGACCGGTTTAACTCCGCCTCAAGCGGGGTTTAAAAAACTAACGAATAACTACGGAAATGTTGTTGCTAGAAAACTTGCATGATCAGGTTCAACATTGCTGAATAGCTGTTACAATTTTTTAAACTTGTTAACATTTTAGTACAAAACAATACTTTGAACATAAAAATAACAAATGTTATGGTTGGAGGACATCCTCTCGGAATTAACAGATCTCTAAACTTTAACTAATCCATTCCAAAAACTTTACACTTAGTATTTTCATCTAAGACATCATTACCATATTTCCATAAATCTATTAAAACCTTTGACTAAAGCCCAACAATATAGCACAATATAAAATCAATGTTGACAAGACATCCGTCTTTACGAAACATCTTCAAGGGTCTGCACGCAATAAACTTTATAATACAGCCCTCTTTGAAGCGTGAAAAGGTCAAAGGAAACTGTCCTATTCCATTTCACGAAGAAAATGGACGCATTCAGGCCGGTAATGAGAACTTTAGTGGAAAGACCTTTAAAAAGACCAAGAATACTGTGAGGTAAGACAGGATTATATCACATGAAGATTTGGTCTCAAATGTTATTTAAAGTATATTGGCATCTTCCACGGCTATGATTCATCCCACTAATGTTAGTCCCGAGAACAAGTCACTTGTTCGCTATTGATCTGGCTATTTTTAGATATTATCTATCTTCGATCTTTTCTTAATGAATGGAATCTTTCGTCAAAACAACTTCGAGGTGTCTAATTACGAATAACAAGAACTTGAACCTTTTATACTAAAAAGAAAACATTTTTATTTAGTATAGCTACTGCTTGCGACTTCATTACGACGAAATTAAAATATAAATAAAAAATGGTCATGTTACTAGTAACGTAGCTTTTAATCTTAAGGGTTTTATGAAATCGGTCTAGTAGTTTTTGAGTTATATCAATACATACAAAATACAAATCTTTCCTCTTTATTAAATTACTATAGATTAGTCTTGAATACTTCGCACAAGCCTAGAAAACTTGTTAGGACAGTACATCACTATGAGAGTCTTTTATCTGGTTTGTAGAGCAAGAGCCCGGGGGTTGTTGTCAGCATTCTGTTTGTCAAAACACCGCACCGACACTGCGACATCTCATGTTCTACAACACAAACGATTGGCATCATGCCATAAAAATATGATTCATCATTTTCCTAACGTATTCTTGACAACTTGTATGTTCATTATAATACAATTGATTTTTAACAGACTTTACAAAGATCGATATATCCCAAGCAACGAATAAAGTCATCCGTAATTTAATGGTCTCATTGATTTAGACAACTTAACTTTTCGTCGAACGTGACCTTATTGTATTTTGTTCTTCATTGTAAACAAAGTGATTATTTTAAAACTATATGGCTAAAATAATTGATAGGCAAAATTATAGTTTGAGAAAAACGTTCTAACACGTAAATTCTGTTTTAATATAGACACGCGATTCCGTTCAATTTAACAACCAATTACACTTCGTTTGAAAACGTGGAGTATACAAGGATAGACTAATATCAGAGCAACTCGTGTAGATGCCAACTCGGCACAGACCAAAAATAACTTCGACCTTTTCCTTTTTAAATGTCAATGCTTATTATTTATAACATAACATTTCCACCGGACTTACGCAACGATGGACACCATCCATAATTATCTCCGTAGAAATTATTCACTATTTATAGGTGTTAACTGACACAGAGTGTAAAGTGAAATGCTTCGAATCTGTAATAATTTCTTTAAGTAACAGTAATTACATAAGTATAAAGAAAACACCCCGTATCATGAGCGGACAAAGATGTACCACAAAGGCTTCGATGAGTAAAAAGGGGTCTTCGTATAACAAAGAGCCGCAACTCGCAGCCAGTGAACTGTAAAACTATTTGCGGCTGTTGGGATGGATTTTCGCACATATTCTACATTTAGGGCTAAATTCTTCTTTGCAACTATAAAACCGGGTGTCGGGCAGTCAAATTCTAAAATTGAACTCTCTGTCTCAAAACTGTGATATATAAATATACTAAAATCGATTCGTCTATTAATACAAAAATGCTACTCTTATTTTTTCGCGCTTTGCATTCCGCTGACTACGCACTAGCTAATATCCAGTAGTTACTCGACTAGCTACTACATACTAGTTAGTAAGCCGATATAGCTACGTGTAATCACATCGACCTGTAGCATTTAGTGAAGACGAAAATAACGCGATATTATACATTTGCGAAATGAGAGCAAATGATCGAGCCTTTTGTACTGTCACCGGTAATACTGCATATTATTAAACATGACAATGCTTGAAAGGATAAAGTTATACATACTTAGTGTAAGTAGGTTACAGAGACTGGGTTTTGGATGTTTGAAGCGCGATACACCGCCGGTGTATCTTGGTGTATAAATTAACTACGCTAAATAATACATTGAATAAATAATGAAACTTCCGACTCTACATAAACCATATATATGTTAATCTTATCTATTTCACTCTTACTTATTTACATTAAATTGTACAAAAATGTAAATATTTATTTCTTTTAATAGAAGGCGTGGAGTTTGTTTGATAGCCATGAAAATTATTATTCAAAAGGTGCTCAAAAAGGCAAATTATACGGAAATATTAAAATATAGAATATCTATACAAAGAAATTTGATTAAAAACAACGCACCTTTGCATACTTCGCATATATGTTAATAAATAAAGACCTTATAATTGTTTGTTATAAGCGACAATGCGGGTAGGTTAAAATAGTATGTCAAATGGCAGACAAAAGGGCACGGGGGAATTGAGCGTAAATTGCAGAGCTGTGGCAAGGGGGTAATGGGCGGAAAACGAAACCCCGACGCCCAACAAGTCGGCCGTGCGAAAATTATTGACTTGCGCTACCCTAAGTGGATCTTGAAATAACATCAACGAGACAAAATTGCGTTTAGTAATATCATAACAGAAAAGTTAGTATAATTTTTATGTACTGGTAAGCTAAACGAATGACAAGACTGGAAGTCAAAGCAACAGAAGATATCGAAAGGAATATCAAAATATCATAAGAAGTATCCAAGCTGAATAGAGTCACGACACACGTTTATTAGAAGGGTACGTTTTAAACATTTCTAATAGGGAATTTAAGAAATAAATCAAATTATCATAGCATAACGAACCAAAGCTATAACTTGAACGTGGCAAATCATAATGAACGACATAACAATACCGACAAAGTGGAACGTAAACGCGGACTCTTCTATCGGCAGCACGTCGATAACGTATTTGAATTACAAATGCTGTGACGTCACCACGGAGCCCACAGTAACCTGTACCTGTTTCCAAATGAAACACATTATCGATATGCAAATACTGAATATTAATTTATTAATGAAATGTTACGTTCAGTTCACACGCCATTTGAATAGGGCGTTATCCTCAATTTTAATGATTCTATTTGTCGTTAAACAACGTCAAATCGGTAACCTAGAGGGATGAGCAGAGAGTACGGATATTCTTAGCGCAGTTTTTAAAATAATTGTTTAAATGATCTTTGATAGACGATCTACACAAAAATTCAATTCAATTACTTATTCATTGTGCTCTCACAGCAACCATCAATACCATTGCTTAGTACTCTCCTTTCTTTCGAAAAAACCTTTCATCTTGATGTTGTTAGACACACTTAGAGGCAGAATCAAACCTAATAAATTTTATTTTACAGAAAGTTCGTCAGCTTAATCGTCTCTATAGAAGCATTCGTAATTAAAATATACGACAATTCAGTGGAACATTCTGAATGGCGGAACACAATGGAATTGTCCTATTTATCGAGTGAATTTCGCCATGCAACGTTGCTTTTCATCAGCTGCTGCGGCACAATATGGGTTAGGCGGTCGCATGACGTCATTATCATAACGAATATACGTTTATTTTACAACGTAAACCTTCCAAATTCAAAACTAATTAATTTATATTATCAGATTTTACATTTGAGTTCAATTCAACGCCGATAATATGGATTGGAATCAAATTTCATACTAGGCGAAAATTAACTACATTACATTTGCATTTTGTGAAAAAGATAAGTGTAAAAGAAACTATCAAACGACAGTATCATCAACCAATTATTACTGACATATACGAAGACTCTAAGGTGATGCATACGAGCATTCAAGACCTTAGAGTCTTCTTTACTAACTTAGCATTAGATGTGTATCGTAAAATTCGAAGATAAACCCAAACCGTATCAGCTTATATTCTACGATTTTCTTTAACACTGTATTTAAAGTTAAATATAATTAGACTGCGAAATTAAGAAAAACTCGAAGCGTGAAAACATTGTCGCAGCAAACTAATTACCCCAGATATTTTAGAATAGACGCGACCCAATTAGTTAATTGCTATCTGACTGGGTTAACTAAAGTCATTTTTAAATACTTGGGGTTTTAGCTTAATTATGTTAAAAATCAAACACCATTAGGAAAACTATTTTAAATTTTTTTAAATTATGCCCGTGGCATACATCGTTCTCTGTTTTTCCCATTGAATCAACTCGCAAGCAGATATTAAGCGCCTTTTTCATTAATTCAGTTACTAAAGTAAAAAACAAATATGATAATGTTCATTGAATTCCAGCAAATAATACTACAAGTACTTATTTCGTTATCACTCGTAATAGTATCGCATACTAGTCGCGTAATAGTGATGCCACTCACGTTTATACAATGGAATCCCTGCGAATTGTCACACCGTACCGAGCTATTTGCGTCGCGGCTAAAACGTATGCAGGAGTTACCCCGATGTTATAACTATTGTACGGTCGGTAAAAAAAAGAACGCACGCGCAGCTGTCAGTGAACATCTGCCAGGTGAGTCGGATATGTGGGTATCGCTTTCTCTTTTTGATACCGATTTATTCTACA
This sequence comes from Papilio polytes, assembly GCF_000836215.1. Lineage (NCBI taxonomy): Eukaryota > Metazoa > Arthropoda > Insecta > Lepidoptera > Papilionidae > Papilio > Papilio polytes. The sequence goes on from NW_013524957.1 coordinate 87,807, forward strand.
TCGACAGCATAAATAATTTCAATTCTATTTATCTTCAAGTAAGAGATTTCTATGTAACTCGTTAAGTGTATCGTTAACATTTTCATAGAATATTTGAGTTCGACAAAAACACAATAATTGTTCTCCATTATCAGCCAGCCTTTTCTCTTAATTTTAACTGGAATATTTTCGACGTCTGTTTCGAATAATTTTTCGCGACATTTCAAACGGAAATAACAATGCCGTTAGCATTACGTGGTATTTTGTTTAACCTATATAGAAGTTCATTTGAAAACAACTGGGCCGCACGCCAAATAAATGCGGAAAAACGTATCCCACAAAGGAATGGGTACACCTTTCCCAGCCAAATTACGTCCCTAGCGTTTTGTTTAGTATTAAATCGCAAGCAATGCTGTAGTGAAAAGCAATTTAACATCTTTTTAAAGTTTTTTTAACTTCGTCAGTTTAATTCTAAACTTTACGGACGATGGATTGTGTTTTCTTTCATTAATGAGTTCGTACATCGTCATCATCAGTTCACTATACTTCACTGAGAGGCTCCGAGCCTTCTCAAGTTTAGGAGAGACTAAGCCATAGTCAACCACGGTTGCACACTGTGTGTTGGTTGACGAAGTTCGTAAACTAGGAACAAACAACATTATAGACATATAGATTTATTATTCTTATAAATTGAGATAAAAGAAATACGTAATTTACGAATGTCCTATCTAATAATTCACTAATCTATCATAACACCCTATAAAGTTAACTAGTTAACTATGTAGAACGGTTGTCGGGCGTTAATTGATTACGTCATAAATTGGTTTTGCGGATATTGATCGTCGCTGTTAACACAAACTTACAACACGTGTCAATAGTTACGACGACACAAGATATATTACATCCTTGGAAGTTATATGGAAAATATATGTGTGATACTTTTTATTTAGATTATATCTTACAAACATCCTATGTATAAAGTCTACTTGACTTAAAGAAGAAGTGAAAGATGGATTCTTCACACACTCGGAAGTACAGTGGCGGAATCTGGCGCTATTCTACCTAAAAAGCTGAAATCTTTTGAACGTTTTGTATATTGAAATGACGACGCGGGACAATAACCAATATAACACAGCTTTTTAATGTGTCTGTACCTAAAAGGCCCGATTATTGGTACAAGATTATTTTTTTATTATCACCCCATCATTTAATGTCGCAGAGGCAGAAGCAGCAGCAGAGTGCGTTCTAACCCTACTAACGAGGTAATTTTTCAACAAGTGGAACACCACGAATTTCCGCAACATACCCTCGTAGACTATTTTTCCGTATCGCTATTCATAATCTTTTGTCGAGCAGCGTAAAATAGGGTCCACTTTTGTAATGAATATAAATACAGCCACTTACTGCTTCATTTTGGGTCAATATTGATCGTATCAAAGTGTATTGAGATTCAATTCGCTCTAGTTAACCTGAATAATTAAGCTAGAATAGTCAATGTATACCCAGTGTAACCAATTAGGCAAGAACTAAGATACATTAACATTGCCGAATTTGTAAGCATTAAGGTTTACATAAGTGGCAGTATTAGTAAATGCTGTATGCGTGATGTACACGTAAATGTTAGATATAAATGAGTATTGCGTGAGGTAAATACGTTCCCCACGCGTGCGGTATATTGCCGCCGTCAGCTGTGTATCCGCTAATTTGTATTGGAAATTTCCCTTGGTATTAAAATTAAAACATTTGCTACATCAAATATGAGATATAAAATCTCTTTTACATTTCACTTTCATTATTATTAATTGCAAAATATTAAAAACATATAGCCTATGTTACGGATAACATAGCGTTTTAAAGGTGAAAGATTTTTTGAAATCGGTCCAGTAGTTTTTGAGTTATTTCAATACATACAAAACACCTGTCTTTTGTTTTAATATTACTATAAATATGCGGGTGCATAATTATTGTTACAAACTATAAAGGCGCTATAATATTATGGTCACAAGAATAATGAGTAGTGATTCTTGGCAAGCAATCTTACGGTGCATTTCCACTGCCGAATTATACTTTACTTCAAAGGGAATGAGAGAGATAGCTATATGTTTATTAGCCGTACAGTCTTTTCAGACATATTGATTAATGGAAAATGACACACAATTGTTTACTATTACAATTATTAAGACGTTCGTAGCTCGTGTGGATAATAATAGATCAATGGTATATTTATATCGTGACTCAAAGTTGTTTGTGGTGTTCGCGTTAACTAACAATTGTAGTCTATTACGTGTAATTGTTACGTGGTGTCGTTTGTTTCATCCTAGAACATGAATAGTCTGAATGCTATCAATTTAAACGAATAGTAAAAGCATAATATGAGTTATCACATTTTGTCATTGTCTAATCCAGAGTCAAGAGCTTAGGCCATCAAAGCAGCAACATTCTTCCAAAGCACAAATAAGCCTATCATTATCTAGTGAGCATCCTTTTGTAACCAATTTATGACTCTCACAATTGAATACTAACATAAGCACGGCTTACAATCTGATAGACTTTAATATTAATTTAATTTTAATAGAATAAGGACTTTATGCCGCTGTTACATATTTAAATGTCGTTTCAAAAGCCGCCTTTCAATGAGTCAAAACGATTGCTAAACAAAACGTCTTTATGATTCCTTGTGAAACTATAACACTTGCAATTTAAATACGCCATAACTATGTGTACGTGTGGTGAATGTATATGGGCTGCACGTACGAGGCCGGAAAAGGCCGGAGGTGACGTCACGACGACCTTCTCCCGCCGGATGTTAATCATCCCGACGTAGACGGAGCCTCGCGAACCTAACCGGTGTCGTTGATGAAACTACAATATTGCATACTGTGGTCATAGTTTCAACTGTAACGTTAAAAAGTACATATAGCCTAATCCTGGGTTGCTTTAATCTACTTCGTGATATACGCAAAGGAATAATTTATATACTTTTCCGCAATATGGCCAAGGTTTTTATTTGTGGTCACGATAAAATTTGTAGTTAGGCATTAGGCTCAGGACAACAATTGATTTCGTGGTTATGTTATGATTCAGGTGGTCATCACCTAAACTAATTCAACCTTGATTGTATAGAAATTAAAAGCATCAATGTATTTGAAGCTAATATCTATTCTTGACATCTAAGTATCAAATACAATGAAGTGATTATATTCCTTTGCTTCTTTTTACTTTGTTGAACATGTTACAAACTTGATCGTTCCACGAATTCGTTTAACTTTGTGAAGGCTTTGAAATCTTTAGTTCAAGTTTAAAACTTCTCGCTTCGTTAGATTATGATATTTAACGACAAAAGAAAAGTTTCAAATTGTGTGCAATGCAAAAGGAATTCAATATTAAAATATAACATAAAAGCTGTTTTGAAAAGGAAATACATTTTTATCTATGGAGAATAAGTACATTTGTGTGTTATTGTGAATTTCTATAAAGAATTATTGTCATCCGTCTCATATTTCTTGGTAATAGAAAACTATGATTATATACATGTGTGGATGGTCTCGTTAAATGCATTTAAAACGTCTACAAACTCATATGCCTGAAGTATACAAAATCGATCCGTTTGCTGATCGACTCGCAAATAGCATGTTCGTACCCTCGTTCCTTGATCAACATAAAACGATCTACATAAAAATGGAATCGTAGCATGCACATAGCGTCTGTCGCACGTAAGAAACACTAATAAATTAAATTGAACGAAAATAGAACTAAATATAAACTATAATTGTAGTCACATGATGCCATATGTATCTGGATTAATAATGCAAGAAACCTATGTGAAATCATGTAATTATATTGATAAACCAAAGTTAAATTTCTATGAAAATCACGTTAGTGTTGTTTCCAATTTTCCATTTTCATAAAACATCTGTTCCCAGTTTTCATTATCGGATTCGTAAAAGAATAACTTCCTTACATGTAGAAATAGTTATCGATTCGATCTTAGCTTAAAAGCTTTCAGGACCGTGAAAGTCAATATGACTCCAACGACAATACGACGTCTAAATGGAAGCTTTTATCGATAAGAATCAAAATGGACCTACGACACTTTTACCTGCGATACTTTAGTCCTTAACTTTCAAACCAAAGTTACAAAAGTAAACTTAAGTATGAATCAATCCAGATCGTCATCTATAAAGTTATAAATAACTATATATAGTTAAAAATATAGCCTATGTTACTCACAGATAAATTACTTTTTTAATGATGAAAGAATTTTTAAAATCAGCCTAGTAGTTTTTACGTGAATCGAATACATACAAAAATACAAATCTTTCCTCTTCATAATATTAGAACAGATTGGATTTGGTATTCTATACATGTAAATATTTACTGTTGACAATCTTCAATAAATTAAAGGTTTTGGACTAAAAATTAAATAAACAGAAGAATACTATTTAATTTACACTTTCACGGTAGATACCTGCTTGTAATGTAGAACTTACACCGCAAACCATAGAAAAGGCCTTATTTCTATTTCATGAAATGAAATGAAGCGGATTGTAATACAAGAACCTGAGTTTCTCTTGGCTTTTATTTCATTAATTTAATTAGACGCAATGAAAGAAGTAACAAGTAATTTAATTCACGAGTGCCTTCTCATGTTTTACCATTCTGTTACACCCTACCACTGAAACATACGACTGGAAATAGAATATTTTAATTTATTCAACTATCAACAAAACAAAAAATGTCAAAAGGAAAAACTTTATTAACCAAAAAATATATTTGATAAATACGCTGACAAATACGCAATTAGTGTCTCACAAATGTCGAAATTAAGGCGCGCTTCTGCTGAAGTCTCATTAAATAAAACCAAAAACTGTTCATCTATATTAACAACACAAATGAATAAATCTGTACAAAAACGTCACCAAGTCAATAAAGTTTTCCATTCCAAAACCACTCATTCAAATAGCAATAAAAATGTCATTCAAAAAAATAACACAATCAAAATATCTCAAATGCTGGAGCAAACCGGTTTGCAAAACGAGTATAAAAACAACAACAAATACAATTCAAACGCAATAAACAGCTGCGCACCAGTGCACAGATGAGTCAGTCGAGACGAAATGGTCACGTAACATTCAAGGTGATACGCCAGATAAACAAATCCATCAGTTTACACTGAAGACTGATTGTAAATCAACCTTGAGGCGCTGTGGTAGCGATGCATAATTTGAACATGGGTCCTGACTTCATACTCGTATATCAATCGTAATAAAATTAGAATCAGCTTTTTATCAAAGGCTTTTAAACCTTTAGCTTCATAGTTAAGGGATTCCAATCACGTGATCGCTGCAATATTAGACTATTATGGTAAAAAAACCATTTGACAACAAATAATTTTGAACACAAGATTATTGAAAAAGTTGTCTCAGTTCAAGATTGTGGTGTACAAATAAAAGATAACAAAATAACTAACACGTGTTCAATACAACTTTATTACGACGTAACATAAAATATATTTTTAAGCGATATCTCATAATATAGTATTATCATGTCACAAATAAATTTCAAGGCAAAAAACAATAGATACTAATGTCTTACCAAGAAAAGATAAACGAGGAAAAAACACGCCAAAGAATTTCCCGACAATTCATTATAAACACATCGTAAGTGGAATTAGTAGTTCATTTATCATAACACAAACATTGCTTAGTCGAAATAAATTAAATCAAAACTTTTTTCATTGAAAAAGTTATAATAAACAAATATTTACTGTTACCAATACAGTACCCGATGTTTGTGGCAATTTGTAACGATATCGTTTTCAAAGATAATGAACGAATTATTTCCTTTATTGCCAAAAAAACAACTCATATTTTCTTCCGTGGGCGTTCAAATCATTACGGCAAAATTATAGAAGTTTTTTGCTGAATCCGACAATTCATTGCCCAATTATATCTGCGATGAAATTGAAGTTAACATCATTATTATAAATAGCAAGAAAATTCATATAATTTACTGTGAAGACATGATACATTAATATATTTTTATATATCCGTGATTTAATAACGCCAGTAGGTCAACAGTGCTCAGCTCAGCTTGTGGTTTACAGCTGAGAGCCGACCTTGGCCTTGCGCCTACACCCACTCGAACCACGCTATCGATCTAATTTATTTTTGCAAGAACGTTTCTTGAAATACTGCATGAGTAAGCTGTTCTGCGAAAATTGTACCGCAGAATGTATATGTAAATATGTAGTTATATGAAGCAGTATATGTAGTTACATTTCACTGGAAACATCTAACATAAAGCGCCTACGCAACTCATCTTTGTTAGTTTATTTGCTTTTCATTATTTTATTGCAGAAGTCTGATGAAATAGGATTGAAGAAATTTCAATGCCGCCATGAACCAAAACATAGAGACATTATTTCACACTCTCTTTAGTTTGTTAATACAAAAGAAGTCCCTTAATCCAAATTTCGTATGAAGAAGAGATTCTCTCAGTGGCCAATTAAACTTTGAGAGTAAGTGATATTGAAAATGGCGTATAGCTTAACTAAGAAAATATATATTCCCTTGCCTTGAGACGTGAGCGCTACAATCGTCTTACCAATATCACTTTCTAATGTGCTCGAATTATTTCCATATTTATTCGAAATATGGCAAGGATTCTTATATTTCTGTTCAGACTATAGAAATGTAATCACTGACATTGGTATCAAAATGAAGTTTTGATATACTAACATGTAAGCTACACGTCGATATCAACTATAATAACATGTATCTGCGACTTCGCTTTTCGATAGCAACAATGATACGTGGAAAATAGAACGCATCAAGAGGAATGTATACTTTGTGGCCTTGTTACATGAGTAAAAATAGATACACATTTCGTTTTAATTATTATAAAAGAAAAATCAATTTAACTGAAAACTGTGATTTCACACTTATACGTAAAAGTAAATACTTGTACATTTACATGGTTACTTTTTAATTACCGGCGAAAAAAGAAACTGTTAATTAAGAATACTTTAACGACGTTACGTATATAGTCATTTTTATACTCTAAAATGATAACTAAGTTAACAAAAAAAAACCTGTAATAAATAAACACAATTTTCGTCAATGAAAATGGTTAAGGCAACGCGTATGCGGGCGGGAATAAGGATATGTCATTGCTGCTTTTTATGAATGGAATGCACAGAAACTATTATCGTCTTTGTGTGGTCACACACACTGATATATTGTTTGATTTTTTTACAATTTTTGTCATATCGATCATCATATTTTATATTTCATAAATATGGTCTGTAGTATGTCTTTTTGGTAATTCTAAATAATCCTGTATAAACTAAAAACAGTAACAGTAAACTACCTGTTACACAAGATTTTACTAATTCTTTCATCAATGGATTCAATCAGTCATCGCACGTAGCACGGCGTATAGCTATTTACGGACTGTGTATTGTGAAAGCGTTTCTTTTTTTGGATCAACCGAAAGCCAAACAATTATCGTTGCCAATGTTAGTAACACTGCTTGTATTCGCGGATGTGACGTCACAAGCAAAAGCCGCAACACACACAAGGTTTATAAGTATTGATGTGTATGACAGGAGCTCTTTGGCGTAAACTATTCACTTCTAGAATGGTTTTTTATCCATGGTATGAATGAATGAATGATAAACAACACACTATATTGAAAACTTTAAAAACTAATTTATTCGACTTGTATCTGAAAACTACAATTAACCAAATAGGTTAACCATTTTCAACAATTGATTAAAATCTCCACAAATAATTTTACGACAAATGCTTTTGAAAATTTCCAGTTAGGCTTTGAAATAATTTTCATACACCGAAATTGTGAAAATTAAATTTGCTTTGTGCGAAGCGAATTTAATTTTCTGTAACCGAAAGCCCGAAGCGCAGTTACCAGTATTCATATTCACGCGTTTGTACGAATAAAATAATACAGTTTCTATATAGATTTATAAGTTTCAACTTTACTGTTTAAAAAAACATGTTTTAAAAAAACTATACCCGATGATAACACAGTTTTCACGTTCAAAGCGTACATATTGTAAGCGGAACAAGTAATAAAAACTAGAAATACAAAACGATCTGTTGAATATTTTATGCTTCATTTAAAAAATGTGGGAAAATGTTTATCCGCAATGCCGTCACAGGCATCTAGGACAATGCTGAAATTGCTGTTCCTCTATGCAGCCTTGCGATTTAACTTGCCCCCGACGAATCTGGGTTATTTGCTTTATCTTCAAGGAATTGGAACGACCTTTACATTTTCCTTACAATAAATCTATATGGATTTAACAGAAATTTATATTGAAATACAATTTTTACATCATCATCGTCATCATCATCACTAGTTACATCTACATCATCACTATACATCCCCACTGAAGGACTCAAAATATTCTCAACGTAAATTATTAAATTAGGTAAGAATCGACAAATAAAGATGTAAAAATTTTACGGTAAATCTTGGTACTCGACAATGTATGGTCTTAGCTCTTTACCTTGTTTGCTTTATTTGTGGCAATTGCGATTCACAATCAATCTAAGACCGTGCGCACACCTTTGACTAAACTATCGCACAGCCGTTGCACGATTGTTTAGCAGCCAATTTAACTGTTCAGTTGCACAACTAAAAATTGAGTAGTGTGCGCACCTCCATGTGATCTTATAGGAACAAAAGCGGGACTAAACAGTTGTGCGATAGATTAATTTCAGGTGTGCGCACGCTTTAATTTACCACTGACACATATTGCGCCGAAGCTGTGTTTATGAGAAAAACTTCACACGTATTTAGTCATGACTCGATACCTGGATATCTAATAAGGAGAGAAACGAGCAGTACGGTGGAATGGGGTCGACTACAGTTAATTTTCCACGACTCGCGAGTATCCCGATAGCTCGTGATCACCCTACATATCTATCTAATCTTATACGTGACTAGCTGTTGCTCGCGACTTCGCCCGCGTGAATATAAAAAGATAGTTATAACATAGCTTTTTAATGGCGTTAGAATTTTTTCAACCGGTCCAGTAGTTTTTAAGTTATTTCAATACAAACAAAATCATATAGATAGATATAGATATCATAGAAGTATAGATGAAATTTAATGTTACGTTTAGCTCCTATTCGTTATTAATATTAATTATTAATGTAATATTCAGGGAATTCCAAAGACCGTTTGTGTCAAAAAAACCTTAATTTTTAGCATTAAACCGCATGCCAGGTCTAGGTAATAAAAATGAACTTAATTAACATTATTTAAATTTGCAATTTAAACGCTTACAGTTTTTTTATGTTCGTTAAGCTAGCGCTTGACCAATATCTTACCTGATAAAAATGGAGTCATGTAGTCATGTAGTAATCATATTGTGAAACTAATAAGGGACATTTTTTCGAAAACTGTTTATGTTATTTGCGGTACAATCAACCCCCACTCCCGACTTGTACATACAATACATATTACAAAGAATTCCCATGGCGCCATCGACCGAACTCATGATTAACATTCATATTGCGTGACAACATTGCTCGCGATACTGCTCAATATCGTATTTAAAAAAGACATCTTTACATTTAACTCGATTATACGGCATTTTTACCAAAAATAGTCCCTAATAAGAAGATTTGTAAAGGAATTTTACGTTTTAGGTTCTGGAACACTACTGGATGAAATATAGTCAAGCGAGAAATACAGAACACATTAGAAATATCTTACTTATATAATAAATGCTAAAGTTTAGATGGATGGATGGATCTCAATGAAATCTGTCATAGGTGTAGTGCAGTGTCTGTAAGAACAAATAGGCTACTCGCTTTTGTTTTTTTTATTCCACTCGGACGAATTCGCGGGCTAAAGTACTACAATAAAATACCTCACTAACGTTAAAAATACATCTTAACTTTACCTTCCTATTCTCTTATTATCGGCTCATACCCACCGAGGGGGTCGAACCTGCCCCTTGTTAGTGTTCACAATCATCGTTGAGTTGATTCCCAGATATGTGTAGGTTTTATCTCGATGTTTACCCTCTTGGGTACTTCTAATAATAAAGATTCCGTGGGTGGTACGTGGGCAATTAAAATCGATACCATTTTCCAGTGATTACTAAACTCGAGCCAGTTTTCTGTATGTGAAGTTATTTAAGTTTGTGCGGAGGTTCCACGGGGCCGCCTACACATTGGCACGCATCAACGCACAGTCCTCATCGATTAATCGCCAATACAGTGCTGATTGCTTCCTACATAATAAAACGGGACATCGTTTGACCGCGATACTCGTTCTATATTCTCACGGCATATTACATTTTAGACTTTTATATATAAGAGGGAAATACATAACTGACTGGCTCATTTTACGTAGCTATAAAATATTTTTAATATTACAGATTTTCTTTTGTGAATTTTTATACGAGCTATTTCATCGGCATCTGAGTTACAGGTGGGACAAATGTATGATCATTAGGAATACTTCAACATTTTTATTTAAATTTCACTATACCTTATATGCTACTGTGGTAAAATTGTACAATCGTAACAATACACATGACGTTCATGTTCACTGTTTGGATATATATTTACGATACTGATCTTTGAGATAGCAAGAAATATCAAGTTATCGCAATTATTTGGTCGCAAAGACGTCGGTAGCGAAGGGAGTTCGCCATCGGCATGTAGAAGGGCCCGACAGCGTCTGGCATTGAACTCTGTAGGGTGTCTGCCACCCCAATTTTACCGTCGCCCTTCTACAGACTATTTACGACGATCTATGTACTTTCTAACATGTACATGCTATAGACGTGCAAAACAATAATATTTATATAATCTATTGTAAAATAAATTTCCACACATCTTTGTATATCTCATGTCGATCGAATAACGAAAAGTAATAAACAGATAATTAAATTCCTTAAATGGACAATTTCCTTATCCATTTATTTCAAAATGTGAATTGCATTAGTAAACACTTCTTAATTATCCGTCATTCATTTGTTTGTATTTCACAGGACTATAATAAAAGACCTAAACATGTGTCAATGTATTTGAGTTCTTTGTCGCTAAATAAAGTCGATCGGCGAGAGATATATAAACTTTGTATGGCGGTTTAGCACTTGACCGAGACCGATCGCGAATCCCACTGACCACATCTAGTTACGTAACTCGATGATTAAAATGTTGAAATCCTGTCAGGGCCGACGCGGTAGGCGTTGTTTTTGTCGCGCTCGACCGCTCGTTTCTAATCGCCTTTACAACTGCGTAATCTTATTCACGATTCACAATCATTCACATTATCAATTGTACACAAGTTGTGTACGAAAACTTCTACAAATATTTGTATGAATGAACAAACGCATACTTTGTTTAATTTTTAGCTATAACATCTATTCAATTATCACTTGGAAATAAATAATAATCACACGGAAATACTACGACTAGTTGCGTTTTGTACAGATGTAGTAGTTTTTGGAATGCCTTTGCTATAAATATATTTGAAACCTATTACTCATTGAGGATAATCATGTCTAATGAGGTAAGTTGCTTTGAAATGCACAAGATTAGATTAGGATTTGTTAGACGTGAGGATTTATAAATAACAATAACTGGTTTTATGACATTTTTTATGCATGTACCTATTGTGTACTTTGCACTTATAAGTACCGCTTATAGATTAAGGTAGACAGTATCTTTGATTTTAATTTTTTATCCCAATATGTTCTAACGTCGATTATTATGTATATAAACATGAGAATTAGTTTAAACATGGCAAAACTCGTATTCAAACTTGTACACAAGTTTCGCGCAAAGGTAAATATAATTAAAGAATCACAAATATTTACCTTTCAGAAGTATATTATTGTGCCAGAGTGGGGTTTGCTGTGATGCCTATTGATCCGTGCCACCAGGTTACGAGACCAAAGAGTCCCGGGCAAGCTGTCCAACAGACCCTGGCTGGACTAACACTGGCACAACACTAGACGTTGACACAGGCACCAAAATTTAGACACATCCAATTGTAATACACTCCAATGCGGATTATAAATGTTATCGTTTTAGCTCGTCTTCCGTTCGATAAGATACGTATTAAATTCGGTACACGTTACGCGTGTTGCGGTGTTTCGAGACACGTCCGACCCGCGCGGTGTCCACAGCTCGAGTGACGTAGATGGGTCGGGCGCTGGCTACGCATCCGCCCGCAGCCCGCTACGGAAAAACGAACGCTACGTACGAATTTTCCATCCTATAAATAACGTGAATCAGAAAAAGTGATAGTTCAATGAAAATGAAATTAACAGTTATACACCGTTTACTACTGCGCACGTAATAGAAAACAAATCAATCACGCAATTGAGAGTTTCTAGATATAATTTGCATGCAAATAATGATCCAAGTTGTTATTTACCAACCGTTGTTATTACAACAATCGCCACATCATTATGTTTACTATCAGATAATACGTTACAAAACTTAATAAATAGGATGAATAATGAAATAGAAAATCAACATATAACCTAAACGTATGTATCATGAAATGTAAAATAGCAGGGCCTTAAAGCGGACGCGAGGTCCAGAGTGTCATCAGGAGAAAAAAGATTTGTGGATAACGATGTTAATTATAATACCAATTGAAATCTAATTATAACAGATTTTCCAACATTTTTTACTCTTCGTTCAAGTGGTCACACTTTATCATTTGTGTCCAATAGCCGTTTTAGCCTGAGAACGGATTCACCCATGTGTGGTCTCACATGAAATGTACCGCTCGGCTGCGTTACGCCTTTGAACCCAGTTTAGCCTCACCTTTCAAGGTTGTTACGCAGATTTATATTTCACTCGTAAACATTGCAAAGTTAAAATTACCTAATAAATTAGACGATTCAATTATTCGGTAGTAATCTTCAAACACTACTGTTTATCTCGATAATGTTTCTAAGACAATTTACACAATGTTATTATACAAATTCTTACTTTTTTACTATTATAAGCAATTTTGTGTAAACAAAGTTTGGTGGTCCCAAACAAACTTTGTTTTCAATACGGGCTGTCAAGTGCCTACTGACCTGAATTTCCTTTGACATACAAACTTTTTGGTCATTATTTTATAACAGCGAAGTATAAATTAAACCACTTAACAATTTTAATTATTTAAAAAGGAATGGAGAAATCACAAGTTAACATTGAAACTAATTAATTAAGACTTGAAGTTCAGATTTGGTAGTTAGCAAAATATGGTTTAGTCGCAAATAATATTGTAATTATACTATCTATACTAATATAATAAAGCGTAAACACACACTACTTCGTGGCGTCATGTCATCAATTACAGCATATTTTGGAATAATTCCTTCTTTAATAAAGAGCCCTACACCTAAGACACGCTATAGGCTATATATTTCCACGCTATTAAACTTAGGTAAATAAATTGGAAAAGAAATGTGGGAAATAATGTGGGAAAGGGATCAAAAATTTTAAAAATGTAAACAATAAAATGAAAAAAAATTATAATTTCACGCGGAAGAAGCCGCACGGGAACATCTTGTATGTACTAAAATAACAATTTATTATGATTTATTACTGCATATGTCTTTTGCCACATCTCACGGTTAATTCTTAAAATCAATGCTTTATAATATAATAGCGTTATTAATGATAAAAATTTAATAAAACCTGTCCTTTGTAAAACATATCTTTCTTTCTATAATCTTAACATGAACAATTCAACGATTTCAAAACACATGAATAATCGATAAAGGACTGTCTTCAACAATGTGTTTTGGTTGAATTTGTTCGAGGCTAACTCATACTTTTTAAACTAAAATTCGATAAGTAAACTATTTTTATTTAAAACGTGATATCAGGAGTTTGTCTATACTAATACTCATCATCATCTCGCCTGCCTTATCCTACTCCCGTAGGGTCGGCGCACCGGGTTTTCGTCCTCCAAAGCATTCTATCATCCGTCATCTCAGTCATCTCTCCCTTCTTGATCATGTCACCTTTCACGCAATCCATCCATCTCTTTCTAGGTCTACCTCTACCGATGTACCCCTCCACATTCATAGCTAACATCCTTCTAATACATAATTGTCTATACTAATACTATAAAGGGGAGAGATTTGATTGTTTGAATACTAAATTATTGACAAAAAAAATTCCTCCATTATTAAAAAGCTTGATTATCACTATATAACATCTAAATTAATATTATAAAGAGGAAAGATTTGTATTTTTGGGTTTTGGTATGTATTGAAATAACTCAAAAACTACTAGGCTAATGTCAAAAATTCTTTCACCATTAAAAAGCTACGCTATCAGTGTGTAACATAAGCTATATTTGTTAATTTCACGCGGAAAAAGTCGCGAGCAACAGCTAGTAGACTATATTTCATTAAAACTAAATTTAAACAGCGTATTTCTGTAAAAACCACTTAGGTTTATTGTATAAAACTAGTTTTAAGTTGATTTTGTATAGTTAAAAAAAATAACATAGATTTTGCATATCTTAAAATATTTTTTTTATTTATCGGGATAAAATTTAATTCTAAACCTGCAACTTACCTTAAGCATGGTGAGTATCTTCTGTGAGAGTTCGTAATCAAAGTTGGTGTACTTAGAGTCCGTCATGTCGTAGATGAAGACCAGGCCCGCGCGCTGCGTCTCCAGCGACTGCAGAGCTACATCCAGCTGGTATACCACGCCCTGCACAACGGACAATCACTGTTACCACTCAGAGAGCATTGCCGATATTTGCTATTTTTATATACGTTTTTTGGTTTAATTTTTGTTTTTTAGAAGCTTGAATTATTGTTATTTTTATTATTATCCGTAATTTAATTAATACTAGCTTTAGCCCGCAACATCGTCCGCGTGCAATTAAAATATAAAAAAGTGATTAGCCTATGTTCCAGACTATCCTCTACGTTTTTGCCAAATTACATCGAGAACCGTTTAACAGTTTAGGCTACAAGCTCTAAAAAACATCCATCCATTCATCCATCTAAACTTTCGCATTTATAATATTTGTAAGAAGTAAGTTTGTAAGAAGTAAGTTTGTAAAAAGTAACATTTACATTTTTGTATGTATTGAAATAACTCAAAAAAAGGATTCGTTTTCAAAAATTCTTTCAGCAATAAAAAGCTTTTCTACTATTTATTAATTTCACGCAGATGAAGTTGCGACCAACAGCCAGTATTTTTGTTCGTGTTGCTACACTACACTTTAAGTACATTATTGTAAAATTTATTTCTCAATGCCATTGTCCTTGTTTCCTTCATTTCCAAGCATTAGGGGAGAACTTTAGTGTAAGAATAATTAAGATTATGTGCACTAAAACACTGCAATAACTTTTAAATCGCTTTAAGCATACTTATCTTGACTTCTGATTGAATTTATTACAGCGCCATCTATTATCAAAACAACAAAATCGGAAAGAAAAAAGTAATCTGTGACAAAAGCACACCCTTGTTTACGAACGTAGATAAATTAGTTAAAAGAATACTATAACATTGTCATTTAAAAAATAATAGCCAGTATTTTCAAAGTAGTTGATGCAAGTGCTATCGAGCGAGCATAAAGCATTGACGTCGGTAAGCCGATTTTGAACGTAATCTTATTACGGTAAAAGGTAAAATGAATCAACGCATCAGTTAATTAAATGAAGTTGGTAAGCTCTTAGCATTTCAACACCACGTCACTTCGCATACATTAACTTTTTTTTTTCATTAAACTAAAAGGCTTTAATATGAATTAAAAAAAAACACCATACAGTACATTCTTAGAACACTATCATTTTCATCACAATCTGTGCAATGGTTTAGAAACGTTTACGGTACAAATATCTTTCATTCAACCTTCCATTACTACAGGATGTATCCCGTTAGGCCGGTCTAACCGATCAATCAGCCCAATGGGAATTTATTTTCCCATTGGGCGGATTGATTTCATAGAAAAACTATTCAAATGGTCATACCTGCAGCGTTGTCTGATGCGTGGTCTGTGTTGGGAAGTGCTTGTTGGCTGTGAACACAGCTATCGCCGCGCCTGTCGCATCGCGTGTAGGCTGTGGACAATCAAAAACTAATTAACATCACATTTTAATTATATTAATAACAAACTGTTCCCGTGCTTCTTAAACATGCAATTTTAAAAACTTTATTTTATTGGTTTTATTTGTGAAATGTCTAAATCCAAATGATAAAGAAGGCTTTTGCCATTGGATAACAATTACCGTTACTATGGCAACCTTACTTCCTTTTTGTAAGCTTGTAGTTTTTGTTCCTTTCCCGTATGACGGTTTTTTATTTCAAATAATTCACCCCCTTAAGTTCAATAGCATGAATATATAGCATAGCTTTTTAATAAGAAAGGATCATTCAAAAACATGCTGTTGCTGACATCCTAGTTAACTAGGTAGTGTGTGTTTACGCTTTATTTTATTAGTATAGAGTAGAAATAGATAATAGTCATTTTCTTCTACGAAGACATACATAGACTAATATTTCGAGATCCACGAGAAACCCCAAGACCGACAGATTCAACAGAAATTGTTAAGTGCGGTTAATTTTGAAGAATTGAGTTATCCCAAACAAAGTGTAACGATGGGACAGAAAACTAATTAATTACGAATGACCCACTCGCCGGATTCATTTTATTTTACGACAAAAAGTTGAAAAAAAAAGCATTGACCCAAATACGACGGATGATTCAATCCAATATCGCGCTAAAAATTGCGAAATATTTATTACTTTCCGATGTCAGTCGTATTATTTAAAATCCAATAAACTGTATAAATAAGTTAGACATTTGAATATTAAAAAAAACTGGCTGTAGAGGTCAATGAACTCAAATTTTTATTAAACGAGTACTTTCGATCACAAGACATAATAGATTTACTACGTCTTCTTCAAGGATACCAAACTAATCAAGAGGAAAATGTTAACCTAATTTAATCTTAGACTACCTACCAATATCGTAAATTTTCCAGTGGCAAGTTCTGATTTGAGAGGATCTTCGAAGGGCGAGAACTTGTTGAGACCCTCTCTTCGTCGAGTTG
>NW_013524957.1:105086-118970 GCF_000836215.1 Papilio polytes
CATCTGTAATTGTGGATGTCTATAGACTGCGGTCGCTTCGCCACATTGGCGGATTCAGGTGGTCGCTTGCTCGTTTGCCACCTTATGTAATAAAAAAAGTACTCCAATCGTATAAAAGTGATAAAACCGTACCATACCAATACTTTTACAGAATTCAGGGACTAGACATTGTGGGATCGCAATCCTTGAAACAATACACGACAAGGTATCGATATAAATGTGATTTGGTTAAATTAATTTTGTTACTTTTTAATCAATAAAAGTTACAAGGTAATAATTTATTATTTCATTTAGTGATTGTAACAGGAGACCAGTACATCGAAGAGTAACATCATACTTCATACTAATATTATAAATGAGAAAGTTTAGATGGACAGATAGATGTTTATTAGAGTTTATAGCCTAAACGGCTAAACGGATATCGAGGGAATTTGGCATAGATATAGAGGATAATCTGGATGAACAAATAGGCTTCTTTCCTTTTCTTTTTATTCCACGCGGACGGAGTCGCGGGCGAAAGCTAGTTTATAAATATATATAGGTCTGTGTAGTGGTGATATTTGAATCAGCATGTTGGAATGCTATGATAACGGCACATAATGAGTCTCCAAGTATCGCATCAGATTACAAGTAGCCGGTTAGACATTACCTCATGTTACCAACACTGAAATGCTCTGTAGTGAGAAAGTTTTATAAAAAAACTAGCTTTCGCCCGCGACTCCGGCCGCTTGGAACTAAAAAGTACAAAAGTGAGTAGCCTATGTGTTCTTCCAGACTATCCTCTGCGTCTATGCCAAATCACATCGAGGTCTGTTCAGCCATTTAGGCTACAAACTCTAAAAAACAACAATCTATCCATCCATCTAAACTTTCGCATTTATAATATTAGTAAGAAGTAAGATTGCGTTTGCGCTTAATAGTGTGAAGAAACATAGACAATGTATACAGGTGGTCGAAACCTGGAAATCGAAAACACTTTAAAATAAAACAATACCCTGCAAGTAATGAATGATGAACTGGGTCATGTTATCGTTTTGTCACCGATGTTTAAGTGATTTAATCCTTGCTTGATCGCACTTAAAAAAAAAACTAGTACCCGTAAAATGAACAGGAGTTTCCGGATGACAGCATTCTCCATTTTCCACGATATTTTCGGTACTTCAGTGGCCATAGACACTGTTAACTTTGATCGATTTATCTATCACTCACAGATTTCACTAATCGGTCACACTTTCATTTGACCAAGACAAAATTCCTAAACGAATCGGTATATCGAATGTGAATTACTTGTGCTTTAAATTTGAACAAATTATAGACGATTATAACAAAACGTAAACAACAAAAAGCTCTCACGAACCTATTATAACCCCCATTAAAACTAACAAAAGCTTTGTAATTACCCTACGAGAGTTCAGTTGAGTTGTCAACATCGAAAAATTCATACTAAGTTCCCAGGAATCTGTCTAATATTAGGGACCCGACGGAGTTCCCTGAAGAACACTTTGAAACCTAAAAATATAGTTAATCATTTCATGAAAATACGAAACAAAAATTTAACTAGGTACCTACCTATGTTTAAAAATGTTTTACTTTTTACTTATTTTAATCCCCTGACTCAATTATATTTTCTATCAAATGAGTAATTTCAAGATACATTACCGTAAAAACATATAAATCGCATATTCTTCGTATGCTTTTATATCATTTTACAAGAATACAACGCATTTTCGTCTCAAGTCAACTTCAATTGCGTCGCTAAGAGGCTATCCGGGAACAAAAACCATCGAGATTTAAAAGGGATGCTGGAAGAACGGAGAACAATACATTTGACTCGCAAAGTAGTACGGACCGAGTGCACGTACGATGCATACATATACAGGATGTTTCATTATTCTTCGCATAAGCGCACAAGAGTAAACCTTATATAAACGTATACAGATAGTTGTTGTTTGATCTATCACACTATGATTTAGACCATCTTTAAGTGAAAATAAATGTATTCTCTCTCGCTAGGATATAGTTCTTGTCTAGTTAAGTGTTAAATTAAAACCTACCTATATTTAATCAGTTACGAATTTGTAATCGTTATCGTGAAGTTGTTTTAATATCTTGTTTAGTTTTGTCAATCAGTGTATTCACTTTGCAAGGGCGCTGAGCGCGTGTCGGGGCGCCGATGGTTAATTCTTCCGGGATGTGTTTCCGGTGCGGCGTCGCTTACGTGTGTTTAACTCACGCAAACACATCGGGAATTACTATAGACGATGCAATTGTGTATACGTCATCGTCAAATTGTAAAACGTCGTCAATTTATGAATGACACATTGACAAAACTACTTTCATTGATAAATCTCTGATCAACAGCTATAACAATTGAAGAATAAACGATTTTTTAACTCTAAGTACGAGTGTTATTGAAGCGTTTTTACAGTTTTACATCGTAATCATTTACTACATTAATCTAACTTAGATAACTTCGTTGTTATATGTAATTATTTTCACTAATCGAAATCTCTGCAACCTTATCAGAATTTAAGTATAATTAAAAAGTAAATTAGATGAACATTGAAACACATTTCTCTCACTTATCAATAAAACACTAACACAAAAATCACAGGGGAATTAATTAATTTTTTACGCAAGTTTAAAAGACTATTAGGACGCACACAGACGATCGCGCGCGTGGAACACCAAATCAGAACTGTCCTATAGATCACCGTGATATAAAGGTAAAAGTACATACCGTATAATGATCTTTTTGAATATTTGATTTACGTAAATGTATATTAGTTTTTTTTATGCACTAACACCCATGACGCAAATAGGATCTAATCATATTTAGATGCAATCTTTGAGACGTATCCTAAGTAACTGGGTGATAGAATTGCAAATTGCATTGTAAGGGAAAACCAAATCGGCCTGCGAAATAACTTCAATACCTACATATCGTGTTGGCGTTGAACTTGGTAACAGAATGTTGGAATTTACACTTAAAAGGTTTTATGTTTGAACTAATTCAAATGTATTTTAAATATCATACTATTAAATATGAGAGAGTAAAATAGGTAGCATTACGAGGCTCAGTTCTTCGTAATAGTTATGTAAGTCGGTCGCGTTGGACCGGTGGGTATATCGGAATTAATTTGCAATGGCACACGGTCCCAGGATGAGTCACGCGACCCGGTTGTTACTTAGAAACGGCGTGGGTCGTACTCGCGACGCCAACGGCGCGTGGGCGTCGTGTATACGACAAACAAATTTCTAACACCCACACGCTTTCCTTCAACATGGATAATATTCTTTTCTATAGTGCTCCACTGAAGCATTTAGCGACGCCCGGGTGGTGATTTCACATATAAAAAATTAAGCTTGAGGGACTATGTAATCGTCGCGACATATCACGCCTACGGAATATTCAGCGGACGCCAAATAGAAACTATTAATAATGTATGTAATTTTTTCCAGAAATCCATTATTTGAAATTTATTTATACAACTCGAGGACGAAACTTGTCATTGAGCATTTGAAAAACACTGTTGCACTTTTTTTATGACATGACGTCAACATAGTCATACTGTGCTGAAGGTAGCTGAACGCAGGCGCTTAGCCTAAATCCCTTTAAGAAACCAAGCTCGGTTTACCTCAGAGCCTCGGTGCTCATTTTATATGACCGGATTTAGTTGTCGCCAAGTTCTTGAGCCGCTTATGCGAACACCGGTCTCATATTACTATGCTACATTTATATGGTGACCCATATAAGCACCATTTCCGTTGCATTCAATTTAATGTGTACCTGCAAATCACGACTTTATTAATAGACATGAACGGAAGTGACGAAAACAAATAGTTTACTGGTAGGACGCGCGCTCCCGAATACTCGTAACTTGTACGTAAACAAAGTTTGAAGGTAGGCGTAGGAAAGTTTCTTAACTTTGGTAAAAAACTTACACAAATATTACCGTCTCTTTTCTTCTTAGGTAAAACAGAGATACCGATATGTATAAATACAAATGTTTGGGCGAAAATCACGATAAGACAACTTTATTGTGAAAATGTTCTTTAGCATACACCTATGTATTTTGGATTCTGATTAACCAATTAATAGAAAGGTTATGAAGCAAGGTAAATATTTCATATTTTATTTAAAACTTTAACGGTAAACATTAACTTATCAGAAACAAGTATAAAAAATAAAATCTATTCTCATTTGATATAAGCTTCCGTTCAATCAAATACTCGTGCCTTCGACATGAACAATGAATAGATTATTTACAATAATAAATCGCTACAATAATTAATGGAAATAGAAATTGATGAAGACGTGATACAGAGTAGCGGACCGGAAGTCGGCTGACAACGGTCGCCGGCCGACGGTAATCGATATTTCCTGTTATTTTAAAAATGTTACACTTAAACATCTACAATACTAATATTATTAAGTACATATCATTCGCGCAATAATTAAAAACTATATTTCCAATAAAAGACATTGTAGTTATTCCATGCTTATAATACTTAACTTAAAAAAACAGCAATGGGTACCCAAGTGACTAATGCTTATTATTTTTTTTATATAAAAAAAAGATATATGGAAAACATAGGGTAGTCTGTGTCCTGAAAATTGTAGCATTAGTTATTATTTTCTTTTTCTTAAAAGTACCCACATTTGTCCAATTTAATATGCAACTATAACTGATAATACATAATTTACAGAACTGTGTAAGACTACTACAAGGCACAAAATTATTCCTTATTTAAATCCATAATAGCACAAAATTATTAACCGCAAACGTCCTCAGAAAACTGTACCAAAATCTAGGAAGAAAATCAAAATTTAGGAAAGCATCGAGGACAAATGTATTTTTTTTAAATTAAAATACAAATAAAAACTGAAACCCGCATAAGTAATGTGGTATAAGTAAGAGAGTAATAAAATAATATTTCAAATTTAAAAATTCGGTAAAAAGTAAAATGTTTCAACATGATAAGTTTTATTTTTTAGATTTTTACATTGTAGAGAAACACTCTGGTTTCACCAGACAACCCTACCAAAGTTTCAATCGTTTTTTATATAAGATTGCATTAAGCAATGCTACAAAGTAAAAGAAATCCAAATTGACAAAACAAGAAACAAAAACTATGAACTATAATCACAGATACAACTGTTTATACTTAAATAAAGTATCTAGTTAAATTGACAAAAGAAAAAAATGTTATTGCTAAGTAACTCAAGTAGTCAATTTCATGACTATGAAATTTGTGGCCATTGAAAGTTATTTATGACTGTATTATAAAATGTCTATTAACAAGTAAAGCAATATGTGTTATAAAAACAAATAAACTATACTTAATTAGTCACTTTTAGTCATATGGTAATAATGGTCATTTCTACGTTAATTAACTAAAATATGACATAATAAATTGTTGCTGATTAGGGAAAACATAATAAAACATAAAGGGAAACTTAATGAGTTTTTCTGTGATAACCGGTATTTAATAATAATCTTTAAGAATAAGCTATCACATTATATCTAACAATTATAGATTAAAATTTATAATGCTAACAATTCGAAAATAAACAAACATTTAATCATTATAGAAAACATGTAACCAATTCGAAACCAAAACAAACACTGATGACATGGTGAACGACAACACAGTTTGGGAATCATTCAAATGTATTTGAGAGTTATAAAGAGATTGCAAATTATCCAGTACACATTTTAATGAATCAAGGTCAAATTAAATTATTTGCATAGAAGAATTTTCACATTAATTTGTATTATTTCTACTCACCAACTCTTGGTCGGGTGACAAGGCCACCGCCATCTTTATAACTAAACTGACGTTTGTAAAGTTTTTGTTACCAGTGTTTTATCTAATGTTATCATTGCTATTACATTTGTGTTATATTTCTAATTCTATTTTGCCATTAAGATTTTATTTTAAGGTATCATGTAATCCAACTGTAAGCAAATTGTACCTTAGTGCTATGTTTCAAGTACTTTTATGATTGTTTAAATTCATTTATCCAAATATTGATATATTTGATGTCAAAAAATGTTGAACTGTGGCATCAAATGTCACTGTCAATGTTCAAACAAAATAGGTTATGTATCAATATTTTGGTTTTACTCGTTTCCATTAAACTTAAACTAGAATATCTTTATATATATTTAAAAAAACAAGTAGTGTAACCATGTCAACTCGATGGTAAGTTTTCCTTACACCACTAACATTGTGTTTTAATTAATTTCTACATTAATGGTTTCTTTTTAAATACATAGGTACCCTATTTATCAAAGAGGGAATCCTCAACTACGAGTATTTTTACCTAACTTTTGGATGAAGCTGGTTCGTCCAAAACCAAAGCAACTTCCTAACGTTGTACAATTTCATTGCTCAATGGAAATGACCAAGTTTGATATTAAAAATTATTTAGAAAAGATCTACAATATCCCCATTGTAGATGTGAGAACTAACATAAAAATGGGAAAATTCCGTAAAGATTACGGCAAAGGATATATTGTAAAAGATGATGACATTAAATGTGCCTACATTGTTTTAGTAAGTGTGCCTTTTTAATTATTCACCATGATAAAGTACAATTTTATAATTTCTAATAAGTTTCATTCCCTTATAAAATGTAATTTCACTTCTTGTAGACATGAAATTGTAGAAAATAGAATAAAAATGAGTATTATCTGACTTATCTTTTTAAACTAAAAATTAAATCTTTCAGCCAAAGGATATGACATTCAAATATCCTGATCTATTTGAAGGTCTAAAGAAAGAGGATGAAGACAGCATGAAGTCTTTAGACGAAGCTAAAAAGAGTTTCAATGACTACTTAGAGAGAAATAAAGAGAGAACAGATGTCCCTAGCTGGTTTTCTATTTAGAGTTTTATAATCAATACTTTTAGTGAAATAGAATATTTAACAGTAATTGTACAATGTAAGTGTATATTGTTTAGTGAAATTAAAAAAGTTATATTAACTTTTGTTTTAATTTCATATAATATTCATGAGTCTTTGTAGCGGCAAATCATATAAATATACAAAATAAATGGCATGTTTTTATCCAACTTTAAAGTATTTAAGTATTAAGGTAATGAAATGATCAATTACCAAAATTAAATGTCATTTATGATACCAATCATAATAGAAATTATATAAATACAAACATATTTACATAACATTTATATTTCCATAAAATATATAACCGATCCTTGTTTTTTTTTAATTGTAATTTGTCAAAATATTGTAAAAGCGATAGTTATTTTAGGGTAATAGGAATAAAGATTTGCTTCAGCTTCATTTTTTTATTCCTTCACAAATGAAACTTTTTAATACTAAAACCTAAAAAAAGTCTATAAAATATGAACCAAAACAAAACAACATACTTCTTTGAACTCATTCAACTGGAAAGTGAATTACTTGAGAGGACCACCTAAATTAAAAATAAACAATTGTCTAATAAAAGAACAGTGTTCAATGTATTGATACATGATCTTTGTTAAACATTTTTAAGTACAGTATTTATAACAAAAACTCACTTAAAAAATCCTTACTCATCGGTCATAAGTATTCTAAAATCTAAAACAATCAACAAATGCAATCAATGCTTCTTAATATAAAAAATAGTTATATTCAAATTAAATTTAAATGCAGCAAAATTTAAATCAACGTAAATTCTTTTCAGGCATTATTCTTCAAAATGTTGTTTACTTTTATTATAAAAGTAACAATATTTGAAAAAATAATAAGCCCTCAACTTAAAATCACTATTATATACATGGTTATACATTGATCATCTACATAAAAGATAATCTACTTATTTGATGAGCGTGAAACTTCATCCAAAAAGACAGAAGAATGGCACCGAGGACATTCAGATATGTCCAGCAAAAAAGTCACCTGAAACAAAAGCAAGAAGTCATTATTAAAGAGCTTTTTGCTCTCTACAGATTAATTTTTTTACCATCTAGGAATATTGGTGTCCAAACATGTTTATGAGTGTAATATCGCAAAAGTTGTTAGAAATCTAAAGCAAAATGGTAATTATATGGAAACATAATTGGGTTTTAGGGATGTCAAAATTATGAAGACAATATATGTGTGAGAAATTGT
This sequence comes from Papilio polytes, assembly GCF_000836215.1. NCBI lineage: Eukaryota > Metazoa > Arthropoda > Insecta > Lepidoptera > Papilionidae > Papilio > Papilio polytes. The sequence goes on from NW_013524957.1 coordinate 113,215, forward strand.
GAAATAAATGTATTATTATGAAATTCCTAGTTAGATCATTTATAAGCCAATGTTAACAGTAGCTAAGATAATTGTTAAAATTAAAACTTTTAATTATTAGTCTCCAATTGATAAAATTTGTCAGAAAATCTATACTATTCACAAAAGTAGTAATTGTCATGTAAAATGTAAATGTTTAGTAACTGATGTAAACCATAAAAATGCTTTTGACAAAACATAAAACGTGATTTTCTTTGATACATGAAGATTATTGTTAAAGGATCGAAACGCAACTACGGACGCTAACATACCAGTAGTAAACAATAATTAGATTTTTTCACACTAGAAAATGGGGAATGAATTTCTGACTTTTCTTTCTCCTGTGATTTTAATAAATCGTAACTTACTCGAGGATGCTGCTGGCATTTTAGACGAATACGTCCATTACAATAGTAACCGCAAGCGCGACAAAACACCATCGTTTTATCTCTGCTACAAGAACATTTCTTCGTATATATTTCGTTAATTTGAGGAACACCACGTCCGGAGCGTTTTGATGGCTTTAAAATTTTGCCTGCCGCTGCAGCCACCACCGGCGTAATCGTCGATTCCATTTTAGTCTAAAATATTCTCTAGAATTGCTTATATTTTCTCCGCCTATTAAATTTAGAAATTGTCCACTGCGTTTAAAACAAAGAATCGCGATTTTTGGCGGGTAGCACTACAATTACAAATCAGTGTCACCAGATGGTTTAAATGTCCCCATTATTGTACGATTAGTGGCAACAAAAATTTTTAACTCAAATAATTTAATGACTGTATATTTTATTTGTAAATCTTCTATAATTTTCAGTTTTGCCAAAATATCCATTATTTGATTAATACCAGATACCACTACCACTCCCCCGGTTCTTCCATAAGAATATTGATTATAGTTGCCAGATACAAATAAAATTTCCTAAAAAATTGGTAAAAAACATACAAAAATGTGATCAAAACGATTTTTTTCTATCATGCTTTCGTGAATTCGACATAATTGTAACGTACTGATATTTGTTTAAGAGTTTGTATTAGTGAGTTGTGATAATCAAACGGTTTTTCTTAATAAATATTTAGTTTTTAAGACCGCCAATCTAGGCCCTTATGACCTTGCAATGTTCACATAACGTGTTATAGTGGCCCATTAAATTATTTAATCATCACATTTTTATCTAGTAATCTCGCGCGTGTATCGCCACAGGAAATGTATTGTCTGCAAAAGAATTTTATTGCGTGCGATTCCATGCGATGCACTATTTAAAAGCAGACAAGTTAATGCATTAAAATTATTTTAATACATTTGAACATTCACAATGAAACCGTACATATTTTTAGTGTTTCTCTCTTTTTATCTTGCGACGTCCTTCTGTGAGAAGAAAGGCGCTTCGGCTGCAAGAAATTATGGTGAGACAATGGAAAATCATCAGGTTTTAAGACGTGTAAGTATAGTTCACACTTTTGTGAATTACAGATTTGTTAATCTCGAAAATAGCAAATAGTAACGAAAGCCAATTCAACTCCTCTTACCATTTTTTTGTAAGGGAAGTAAGGAAAGAGAAACTGGATTTGACGGGAGAGGAAACGTAAAGGATGGAGAAACATTCTTTGTATGTACGTCTCGTCCTCTCCCTCTGAGCATTAAACGTAGACAACGCATTTGCATTCTTTTAACTATTAACTTCTAGATGTCGATTATATATAGGCAGCAGGTTATTCGCTATTTTATCGAAAAAAAAAAACGCTTGCTTACTAGTTTACCACCTTCTATTTAAAAAATTGCTATGATCATCAGCTAAACTTTTTGAAGTGATTTCTTTTAATTTCAATAATGTATGATTTTCAGATCGCTAGGCAAATGCCTCCACCACCAGGAATGCCACCGTATGACATACCTCCAATACCAAATATGAAGGGTTTTGAGGATACTACCCGAATACGACGAGCAGCTAAGGGAGTAGGGGGTTATATGCCGAATAGAAAAGGTTAATCAAACGTTATAAGCACATATCACGATAACAGTTCGTTTAATTGTTAACGCCGGCGTCATTTTCATAACTGTAATATTTTAATAAATCATGAAGCAAGTTTTGATCTTTAATTCAAAAACATTTTTTTATTGCATGAAACTGAACATTTCTGATGTCAAATGGAAACAAGTCAACTTGATGTCAAAGTCAAATAAATATTGCCTGAAGAAAGAGGTTATGTGTTATTATATCTCAGAAATGTTTATTTAGGTATTTAAATTGCTATCTTAGTATATTGTGAATGATTTTGTATCAAAGATATAATTAACTGAATACGATACACAATGTTACGAAACATTACAAAAACTTCGAATGCTATAGCAAAGCTGAATCCTACCAAAATCAAGTTTCCTGAAAAGTTAAAAGGAACAATCCTCGAGAGATGGGCTGACTATTGGAAAAATCTATTCATTGATTATCGCCAAATGTTGCAAGACCTAAGAAGTGACGTACAAGAGCAACCTACGAAAGCTTTTATATGGGCGACTGGTCTTACAACTTTATATGGTCTTGTTCGGAATAATCCTAGCGAGGCAGATTTTAAGGATAATTTGAAACGTATTACCAACGAGGTTATATTAGTGAGTGAGGATTGTGTAAATCCTAAATCTATAGAGCATTTACGCTTTTTAGATAGATGTTACAATGAAGGAGTAGTACATTATAGGAATTTTGGAATTGCCTCAGTGATATATATTTCTGAAATAAACTACGGATGCGACATATACAAATCACAATGCCAGTACCTAAAGCCTACATTCTTCAGTTTTCCTTCAAGAGTAGTTGATGTTGGTATGCTTGGGAGATGGTGGAACATTTATATAAAAACTACAAACTATGATGTTAACATATATGATATCTAATAGTTGTATAATTATGAATGTTTAGAGGAACTCTTGTTGACAGTTTTGTTGGTAGATGTAAATAATAAAAACAATAGAATGTATAAAACTATTTATCTTCATATCCCATTTGGTCCTTCCAAGTATAAAATATTTATTATTGACACAGAAATATGAATTCATGATCAATGAGAATGAGATTATCTTTATATTTAGATTTCTACATAGAAATGGAATACTTGTTATATACTCTCATATATAAAGGACTTTATCTCCATGTGCGGTAAGCACAATTGGTTTTATTAACCTTAAAGTTTTGGCTAATATTTTTATGTGTATGCTAACTTAATACCCTTAGAATAACCTATTTATGATTTTTTAATAACCAAAAAGGGATAAGAATGAAAAAAAATATGTTATTGAGGAGTGTTTATATTTTGTTTCTTACTAATGATGTTACAATAATTAAATGTATAAAAACTAAGAGTATTTTACAAACCATTTCATGCAGAATTCTGTCTAAAACACAAATCTAAACAAAAGTCACCACCAAGTGAAACCCCCAAAATATATTGTATATTCCTTCTATAAACGTTTTTAACATTAATTCAGACGGGAAATTGAAAAAAAAAATTAACATGAAAATAAAAAGCGCAACCACAGGTGTTAAGAAATATCACATAACAAAACAACTTTAAATATCACAAGACAGAAAAAACAAAACTATTTTCAAATCAGTCCTTCCTTTTTTTTAAACAGTAACAAAGGAATGTTTAGTGAAATTAATTTATTAGAAAAATAGTGCAAGAACTTCTAAGCTTCAAAAAATAAAGTTACCTAAGACTGTTTCTATCCACCACAAAAATGGGCGCGATGTAAACAAAAGTTCCAGTTCATTGGCAAACAAACAATACAATTCTGCACTTTAAAAAAATATTTAGAAAAAAATATATAAAGCCATTGATTTCTTAAATATGTCCACAAAGCAAAATCACTTCCTACCAAAAAATATAAAATCAACACATGTTGATTACAATGCATTAAGAATAAAATAACGAACAAAAAATAACTACATCAATGTTAAATATTAAGTGAAATAAAAAATTCTAAACTAAAAGTACTCATCGAAACTCCGAATCACTAAAATTATAACAAATTAATGTATCCGAGGTGACAGCTGCATACTTCACAACTAAATGCTCACAGCACGCTCCGGCCTAACACTTAAATAACTGAAAAATCAAAAAAATAAAACTACTTACATTATGCCAACCATACTAAGCAAGTTATCATTTTATTTTGTTGAATAAAATTCAATCATTTACATTCACACAAAAGTAATTTAAAAAATAGTCCCATAAATAAATAATAAAAAAAAGTTTCATTTCACTAACAAGAAAACAAAAGTAATATTCATTCAATGTGTATGAATCCTGGTAAATTAAAAGTTTTTACAATTAAGGTGAATATTAAAGGTTGCTAATAATATTAATCACTTACAAAACATTTTGAAAAAAAAAATAGGATATGTTCTAAAAAATCACATACAATTTATAATTAATTGTAGTATAAGAGATTTAAGATCAAGTAAGAAACAATGTACAAGTTCAAAGAGTTTTAGCTATTAATAAAACATAAATAGATATAAAATATGTTAATATGGCAAAAAGATTCTTGCTATTAACAACGGACCTTTAATAAATAAAAAGAATATTGCCAGTTAATTAACTTTTACAATTTGCATATTAAATTGTAGGTATCGCTAGCTAATATTCTCGGATAGGTCCAGACTTAAAGGGAAAACCGATATGAGGATACCATTAATATGGTTTATATTTTTCGACCTGCTGCCCCCCTATTCTCTTCCTTGGTAACGTCCATGTCAGAAATAGCTAAATATTTTAAACACTTGAAACACCCAAACATAAAAATAATACACAATCTCACATGCAGTTATATTTTCCATTCAAACATCACAAAAAAAAACCAGTATGAAATAAGACAACCAATTAATTTTATACTATCACATTTCTCAGACTTTACTTATAGGATACAGAGTGAAACTTTTTTATATAATATATGCAACATGTAATGATAAATATTGACTAAAACCAAATTAAACATGTAATTACAGCAAACATTCCATCACAGATAATACAATAACCAACCTACGTCAAAACTATAATTAACTGAATGATATCTATTATATGATAGAAGAAATATTTATAATAAAACACACCAATTTTTATACTTAATTAAAATGTACACAATAACAGAAATATTTAGAGAAAATCATAATGTACAATGGAATCCGTTATTTAAAAGACAAAAAAAAAACTATTTTAAAATTAGGTCTCTTTTCACTGTTGGTAGTTTGAAAAAAAAAATTAGAACTAATAAAAATATTTTCAAGCGTCTTGTACGAGGAGACGCTGAGGAGATAGTTCTCACAACAGCAGTAAGTTCGGAACGTGCAATCCCATTTCGAGCATTTCCTCATAATTTTCCAGATCGTAATTATCCATGTAGTGGTCGTCTGTAAAAATAAAATTTATATAATTTAAAATTAAAAATCCCAGAAAGTTTTAAGCATTCCAAGAATATTTTGTATGTTCTACATTAAATTGTTAGTATGTCTTTTTTAATATCCTAGCGATTCAAGGTCATTCGACACAGTCCTCTCACTTCGCGAAATCTTCATACAAATCACATATTTCCACTGCACAATTCTTGTACAAAATATATTGTAGTTGTGTTTTTGAATACAAATGACTATACCGCAGTGTGAACTTAAGCAGTTAATGCTGAAAAGCACTTACCTCCGAGGAAGTCATCTAGATCTTCAGGCTCATATAGGTCATCAAAGGAG